>NW_028051470.1:0-404 GCF_054177405.1 Leptonychotes weddellii
GGAGGGCAAACAGCATCCACCGGCCTCCTGCACGGAAGGCCCAGGGACACGATGCCCGCGGACCGTGAAGAGGAAAGGAAGTGCTACTCACCTTCCCTGGCTGGTTCACAGGGTGGAGCTAGGAGAGAATTCGGGAGAGGTCGGTACAGCTGTGATCCCAAACAGGCAGCCCCTGCAGCCCGGCTGACCATCCGCAGCGCTGCTCTCCGCGTGCCCTCCCGCAACCCTCCCCCCTCCCTCCTCCCCCTCTCCTCCCTCCTCCTCCTCCTCCTCCCCCTCTCCCTCCTCCTCCACCTCCTCCCCCTTCCCTCTCTCCTTCTTCGCCCCTGCCCACTGTTCTCCTCCCTTCCTCCTTCTCCACCTCTGTTCTTTCTCCCACGTTCCCCAACACCACATAGTTCCTT
>NW_028051472.1:0-404 GCF_054177405.1 Leptonychotes weddellii
ACACGGCCAGTCTGCAGGCTGTGCTGGGCCCCGAGGCCGGTGAGTCAGCGGAGCAGGGCAAGTGTGAGTGTGCGTGTATGTGTGTGCAAGTGTGAGAGGAGAGAGCTTGTGAATGTGTGGGAGAGTGTGTGGGTGTAAACGTCCATTTGTGGGTGTGGTGTGTGACTGTAAACACACGTCTGTGGGTGTGTTGTGAGTGCGTGCGTGTGAGCACACATGTGTGTGCCATGTGAGTGTGTAGGAGTGGGAGTGTCAGGTGAGAGCTCACGTGAGGACGGATGGTTGTGTCCCTGTGTAGGGAGATTGGGGATTGGCTCAAAGAGGGATGTGGAGAGTCTGAAGCACTTTCCAGGGAAAACAGGGACACTGGCACTTGCCCTCCCCTGCACACGCGTGTCTTGCTG
>NW_028051473.1:0-404 GCF_054177405.1 Leptonychotes weddellii
AAGCCCAATGCTCCCACGTGCCTGGAGGACAAGAGCCAGAATAGTATAAACAGCTCTAAGGACCAGCTTTTTCTTTCTTCAGGAAGAAATTAAAAGCCACAAATATTAAATATTCTTGTAAGATAAAGTTCAACTAATTTTGTGTCTGAAGTAACAAAATCCAAATTTAAATATTCTTGCCCTGTGGAAGTCAAGTCCAGAGTCTATACATAATTCCTAATTTTAAATTAATGTTCAATGAAATTAAGGCCCTCTTGGATTTCTTTGTGTGTTCATTAGAGTCTGGGATTTTCCAACAATCACGTGTGAACCAGGTCACCATTATCACGATGGGCTTAATGCCATTGGGCTTCGAAGTTGAGTTAGTTGCATTTCTCATTCCCCACTTTAAAGAGTATAAGGTG
>NW_028051474.1:0-404 GCF_054177405.1 Leptonychotes weddellii
TAATTTTGACACATAAATTACTGCCTTTCTGGATGACTTTTGAAGCTAACTCCTTTTCAAGGTATGACCCCACTCTATACATACACAGAATTTTAAAATAATAAAATTGTTTTCGTACGATACAAAGTTACTTTTCTCACTCAATATATTCTGGACATTTTTTTCATGACAATATATATACACCTACCCCATTCTTTTTAATAATTGCCTGTTCCTTTAGGTAGTGTCTCCCTTTTTTTTTTTTCTATTTTGAACACAGTTAAATTGAGTTTTTAAAAATATATATTACACACAGACACACATGCATAGCTTTGTGCCATATGAATGTTTTTGTAGGATAGAGTTGAACTTGTGAATGAAAGGTATTTGTGTTTTTTATTTTGATAGATACTACCAAATTGTTT
>NW_028051475.1:0-404 GCF_054177405.1 Leptonychotes weddellii
GCTTCCCTGGGCAGCACCTGCCACAGCTGGGATCTCTAGTGTGTGTGTAGGTCACTGTGTGTAAGTGCCACACTGACCCCCCGAGGCCACGGGGAGCTGGATGTCCCCCATGTCTGTTTGCTAAGAGCTGCACTCGTCCTTCCCCTGGAGCTGGCATGGTTTGGGCCCTCAGGCAGGTGCTATTTGGACAAATAAGGGGCTGGATGCCTCCCACCCTTAGACAAAACCCCCTCCTCATGTGCAATGCATGTGCCAGAGCCCCTGGGAAGATGCCTCCCTTTGGAGACTTGGGGTGCCTGCACCTCTCCTTGTGAGCTGCAGTGAGGCTGCTCCTGTCTGCACAGAATCCGGACTGAAGCTTGCCCCCTTCGTTCACCATCGGCAGTCCTGGGATGTGCTGTTCC
>NW_028051476.1:0-404 GCF_054177405.1 Leptonychotes weddellii
TCCTACAAAAATACAAACTAAAACAGGGAGACTAGCAGGTGTAAGCAACCCTCTCACCTGGAGGGCACCAACAACCCACCAGCAAGGTAGTGCCCAGCAGGAAGGAAGGGGATTTGGATTACCTATTCAGCCCTCTTCTTGGAGGTCTAGAATCACTGCTCTCCTTGGCATAGGAGCTGCAACTTTTCAGGAATGACCCAAAAAAAAAAAAAAAAAAAAAGACAAAACTGTGGAGGCTCAGGCCAGTTGATTAATACTCAGAAAGTGAAAAATACATATCTTTTGCTTGCTTTTGTGCAAAATGCTGTGGATAACTGTGGGAAATCAAATACAGATGAAATCTTCCCTCAAGAAGCTCCAAGTCTGGCAAGAAAATAAAATACATTCACATATCTCAATTGGTA
>NW_028051477.1:0-404 GCF_054177405.1 Leptonychotes weddellii
CTGGGTGGCTCAGTCGGTTAAGCGACTGCCTTCGGCTCAGGTCGTGATCCTGGAGTCCCGGGATCGAGTCCCGCATCGGGCTCCCTACTCGGCGGGGAGTCTGCTTCTCCCTCTGACCCTCCCCCCTCTCATGATCTCTCTCTCTGTCTCATTCTGTCTCTCAAATAAATAAATAAAAATCTTTAAAAAAAAAAAAAAAAAAAAAAATATTGTGAATATATTCAGTGTCACTGGATCGTGCATTTTAAAATGGTTAATCATTAATTTTATGTTATGTGACTCTAACCTCAATACAGATAAAACAAGTAAGCATGAGTAGATATTTAAGACTTTTCTCCCCCAACTCTGAATGTTCTTGCACACCCTGGGTACATATACATGCCCCTTTGGGTCCTGGGGCATTG
>NW_028051478.1:0-404 GCF_054177405.1 Leptonychotes weddellii
GATAAGGTGAAAACTTGAAGTGTCAGCCACTGTACAGGCATCCCACTTGTTAGCAGCAGGCAGCCAGAGCCTCACCCTAATGCTAGTTCAGCCCTCAGGGCAGGTCTCCGACTGGCATCAGATGGACTGCATACGGTCTCCTGGAACGGAAGCCAAACCCTAGCTTTTTCGAACGGGTGTGTGGTTTTGTAAGAAACGTGCCACGTGCTTAACTCGGAGGAACAAGCTTGTCTAGAATGCAAGTTGCAGCTAACGGCTCCTTTCACGAAGAGATATGTGTTTCCAAAGTCTGTGTCAGCATAAGGACAGTACCCTAATTCTCAATTCTAAGAAAAAACAGGGTAGAGAAACTTCTATCAACTAACATTACCTTGCTGTAGCTGGAAGCATTTCTCAAAAGTCTG
>NW_028051479.1:0-8972 GCF_054177405.1 Leptonychotes weddellii
CATTCAGGGTAACTATTGAAAGATAGGAATTTAGTGCCATTGTATTATGTAGGCACATATTTTATGTTAACATTTTGAAATAGTGTTTCATGTCTCTACCTTTTTAATTTCTGCTTGTTCTCTAGACATCATGCAGTTTCCTCTATCTCATTTAAACTTGTCTCTGTGACTGACTATTAGCATTCCTACTTCCATGTGCCTAGTTCTATGTTTCTTTGCATTTATTTTCCTTGGCATTTGTAAATCCTCTTGAATCTGGGGTTTGATGTCTTTAAATGGTTTTGGCAAATTATTTTTTACTATCTCCCCAAATATTGCTTCTGTCCCATTGTCTCTCTCCTTCTGGCACTCCAGTCATGCATATATTAATCATTTTCACTGTTTCTCATGTGTCATCTATGGTCTCTTCTCTATTTTCATTATTTTTTCTCTCCATTCTTTAATTTGGTTATTTTTTTGCTGACTATTTTGTAGCTTTCTCAGTCTTCTCTTTAGCTATATTTTAAATTTGCTGTTACATTTGTATATTGGCTTCTTAAAATCATGTTATACATTTCATCTCTATAACTTCCATTTGTCTTCTATTTTGTGAATTCCAAGTATCTGTAGAAATTCTCTTACCTGCCACCCATTTTGTTGAACATATTAATTACAGTTATTTGCAAGCCTGTTTCTGACAATTTTGGTAACCGAGGTTTCATGTGTGCCTGTTTTTATGGTATTTTCCTCCCTCCTTTAAAAAAAATTTTGTCCAGACTCCCATTATACCTAGTAATTTTAACTGAATGCCACAAAGTATGTGTGAAAAATTGTACACGTAACTCAAAGCTCAGGCTGATACTATCTTCCTTCCACAAATGATCTATTTTGGGTAGCTGACCTCAGTTCAGTCTTGTGTAAACTTGTTTGAAGGTGGGTTTCAGAGTTTTCTGAGAGCTGACTCCTATCTTTACTCCTACTACCAGAGTTTGCCCTTAATCCTCCCACTGGAAGTTGGGGTGTTTACCTGGACCCTTTTCTTACATGGGTTTAGAACTTCTGTTTATCGGGGCGCCTGGGTGGCTCAGTTGGTTAAGTGACTGCCTTCGGCTCAGGTCATGATCCTGGAGTCCCGGGATCGAGTCCCGCATCAGGCTCCCTGCTCAGCAGGGGGTCTGCTCCTCCCTCTGACCCTCTTCCCTCTCGTGCTCTCTGTCTCTCATTCTCTTTCTCTCAAATAAATAAATAAAATCTTTAAAAAAAAAAAAAAAGAACTTCTGTTTATCTCCTCAATCCAGCAAGGCTGCTAAAATCTCTATCATCTCCCTACACTCTAATCTGTTGCTTTCCTCTTGCTTCTCAAAACTTCTGCCTGAAGATGAGCAAACTATTTGAGAGCAGGAGTGGGGAGATGGCTGTGCACATCTGAAATCACTTTCCTTTACTCTGGTATCTCAGTCTATCCTCAACAGACTGACTTGGAGTCTGGGTGCAAGTTTAATTTCAGAGTTTAGTGAGACTGCATATGGCTCACATCAGTTTCCCAACTAGCAGTCACTGATTTCTGTTTGGCTTCAGAGCTTCCCAGCCCCATGTCACCTATGAACGGTCAAAATGCCTCAGTGAGAAAATCCCTCTAGAATGTTGGACCCATCTCAATGTATTTTCCTTCTCTCTCAGATCTTGGTCTTCTAAATCCTGGCTGGCTTAGTACTCCTCTAATATCTTCAAAGAGACTTGGTTTTTGTATTTTAATTACATTTTGTAATTGTCCTTATTACAAGCACTCTGCTCTTACTGTCCAAATGTTACTTACAGACTCCAGCTATTATGATCAATACTGATAGTAGTTGGATTCCCCCAAGTGTTCTGTGAAATGTCAGCTTCCTGCTTTACTTTAATGCCCAGAAAAGACAAAAACATGTTTCTCTCTCTGTGTTTGTTCCATGTATTTTTATCCCTGCCCATTTGCCCAAGTAATTATTGTTCTGCCTTCCATTATCTGTTAGTCTCTCATGATACAAAGGGTTGTAGTTCATACTTTCTTATGGGAAGAGTCATTGCCTATGTGGTGTCTGGGCTGAAAACCACTCTTTTTGAAGAAACATGGATGTTATTACAACATTAAATCTTCCCTCATGGCCATAAAAGCTTAGCAGTGCTACTGTTTAATCATTTCACTTCTAGTAACATTAAAACCACACTCTACGCTCCTTAACCCTAAGCCTGTCTAACTTACTGACAGAAATGGAGTCTCTGGAACTCCAAGCAGATCCCTTCTATGAGGCCAAATAAACACATCCCAGCTTCTAGGACTTTTGGACCCTATATCTATCGCTGGGTACTACCTTCAGGTATAGAGAACTGCATGTCCAAGTTTGTGTCACCACCACGGAAGCTGATAAAGGGAAACAAAGGCCTTGTCCCTATGAAGAGTTGTGTCAGCTTGAGAGCTTCCCATGGCATGGCTGTGGCCTTAGTTGAGATCACATTACAGGTCAGCTTAATTCTGACTTCTCACTTAATTAGAGGTTTATCTTCGGATAACACACCCCCAAAAAACTTTTGCATGCCACGCCCATCTATTTTCAGGTAACTTCAAGTTACCCTAGGACCTTGACTTTTGCTACAGTCTGTGGCTACTGCACTTCCTGGTCCTCACACTGACTTGGTGTCTCTTTCTATAATGTCCTCTTCAACCATAGACAGATGACATCTAATTGCTTAGATGTGGCCTGACTGCTCAGGGGCAATTTGGATCAAAGCAGGGGAAAAAAAAAAAAAGTTGGTAAGGAAATCATGACATGCCCACCTAAGCTAATTTTTAATCAGCTCAGCTCTGGAGTTTACAAGATAAACACAGTAGACTGAACAACAGGGATTAATTGAAGCTAAATGTATATTTACCAGCTTTGATAATGAGCCTATTATAAAAACAGGCACACAAGAATATGTGGACTGAGCAGACAGACTATTCAGGATAGATGGGTAAAAGTTTCCATCTTGCTCTCTCTAATGATTTCTGGGCTCGAAAGAGCACTAATTATAATTGATTTGATTTACTCTTACCTTCTGGAAATCATGAAGTTAGGGTACACCGCTGGAGGAAAATACAGAGCAAGATTTCACTGCAGATAAAATTTAAAATTAAAAGATAACCAAAATACTAAAAGTTAACCAGCTAACTGAAGATAGCTCTAACTCTCAGGTATTTGGTATCTTACAACTCCGACAAAGAGCAATTGGTTTTCATTGATTCTATGCAAGCAACTTGAACAAAAGGAAAGTTAAATTCATTGCAAACTTTGTTGGAAATCTCTGGACATATTGATTAATGGTTGATTTTGGAAGCAGGCAATATTTCTATAGGTACAGGATTTATCTTTAATCAGCTTGTAAAATGTTCTTTTGAGCTAATGCCAAGTGCCTATATTACACAACCTGCTTCATTTTCCTTCAGTATTTCTTTCTTTTTTTTTTTTCTTTTTTATTTGCGAGAGAGAGAATGAGAGAGAGCACGAGAGGGAGGAGGGTCAGAGGGAGAAGCAGACTCCCTGCCGAGCAGGGAGCCCAATGTGGGACTCGATCCCGGGACTCTAGGATCATGACCTGAGCCGAAGGCAGTCGCTTAACCAACTGAGCCACCCAGGTGCCCCAGTATTTCTTTTTTTAAAAAAAGACTTGCATTCAGTACAAACACTTCTAAATCTATGTTCAATACAAGTTTAAACTATGTTACCTCAGAGCTTGACACATTCAATCTGTTTCTGAGAGCTACATTATAAAATGTTCTGCATTTTAGGAAAACTAGTATCTGTGTAAATAAAAGCCTCATAGACTAAAGTTCAAAGAAGGAATAATAGATTTTGAAGGTAGTGAAGATGAGCAGTTTAAGAAACCTTTACCACAGAGATCTGTGGAAGTCATGTAGTCTTATCTGGATAGTCTTCATCTCTCACTAGAACAAAGGTCCATGAAGATAAAGACTTTCTTGTCTGTCACTTACACCAGTGCTTTGTACATATAAGGTTTAAATATATGATCAGATTAATAAAAAGAAAGGCTGGATTAAATCTATATGACTACTTTTCTCTAGCAGTAGAAGAGAAAAAAAATGCATCAAATTTATTTAAAACAGTAGAAAAAAATTTCATAAAAAGGGCATAAATCTTTTACATGTTCAATATCCTAACCATGGCAATGAAAACCATAACAGGAAAAAAAGTTATAAGGATTCCTACAGCTGGTAAAGCCAACAGTAGTGTTGACAGTGAAAGATTATTTGTGGAACATATTCTGATAACCCTGGTTTAAGACAGCAGAATAAAGATATTTTCTTAGATATGCATTCGGAAGCAAGAAAAACAACAATTAAAGATCATTACAATTAAAATAGGAAATACCTAATATGCAAAGTATAATATGTGAAGAAAGCATGCCAAATACTATAAATATTGACCCAGGATGATACAGGCTGTCTAATGAAAATATTGGTCTCTTCTGGTCTATAAAAGGATTAGAAGTCTGGGAGTACCTGGCTGGCTCAGCTGGCAGAGTATGTGACTTAATCTCCTGGCCATGAGTTCAAGCCACACATTGGGAGTAGAGACTACTTAAAAAAAAAAAAAGACTATGAGTCTGCAAAATGTATTTTATACCCCAGGGAACAAAATAATAATGGAAACAACAAAAACAAAACAAAAAATTAAGTTGCTCAACAATTGGGCTCCTGGGTGGCTCAGTCGGTTAAGCATCTGTCTTCGGCTCAAGTCATGATCCCAGGGCCCTGGGATTGAGTCCTGCATCAGACTCCCTGCTCAGCAGGGAGTCTGCTTCTCCCTCTCCCTTTGCCCCTCCCCTCTGCTCATGCTCTTTCTCTCTCTCTCACTTGCCCTCTCTCCCTCTCTAAAAATAAATAAATAAAATCTTTAAAAAAAAGTAAAAGTTGCTCAACAGTCTAGAGGAGCATCCCTGAACTCACTTATGGAATAGCAAATTATGTGGTGCTAAACAAAAGGGTACCAGATATTAAGGGGGGGAAAAATCACTGTTGACATAATTCACAGGAATTCACATGGAATGATAGAGGAAAAATTGTGGGTGGCAAAAAGGTCTGCAGCTATTGGATCTTTGTCAAGCCAAGAAGGGTATAGGTTGAATTACACACACACGTAGTCACACACTCCAACACACACGCACAATCCCTTTACTCAGCGCTTTATAATTATTTTACAGAAGCAACAGACTGGAGAGTCCAAAAATAAACCCCCTGATTTATGGTCATTTGGTCTTTTTACACACATGCCAAGACAATTCAAGGCAACATTGTAGTCTTTTCAACAAATGATGATTGGATAACTGAACATCCACATGCAAAAGAATGAAAGTGGACCCCTTCCTCATACCTCACATAAGTAATTGATTTAAAATGAGTCACAGATTTAAATGTAAAAGTTAAAACTTTTTAAATTCCTAAAAAGAAAACATAGGGTTGTCATAGCGTTGGGTTAGGCAATGACTTCTTAGATGTGACACCAAAGGTAAAAGCATCAAAAGAAAAAAAGAGATAAATTGGACTTCATTAAAACTAAAAGTTTTTGTGATTCAAAGGACACTTAAAAAAGTTAAAAAAATGTCACATGGAATAGGAGCAAATATTTACAAATCATATGTGTATATGTATACAAAGTGACTTTGTGGCTTTACAGAACCCTTACAGCTCAATAACAAAAAACAGACAACCCAATTAAATATAGGCAAACCATTTCATTTGACATATCTCCAAAGATGATCATACATATAAAGCCAATACACACTTGAACATATGCTTGACGTCATTAGTCATTAGGGAAATTCAAATGAAACCACAATGAGATACCATTTTGAACCTACCAGGGTGACTTAATAAAAAAAAAAAAAAAGGCCTGGAATTAAACATTCTTTCTCCCTTTACTATATGAACTATATCTCAAAAATAATCAAATATTAATTGAGAGAAGTTTTCTGTTTATAAAAATATCCCATCAAACAAACAAAAAAGAAATGATAAAGTAAGGATATCGATAACTGGAATCTCCAATTAATTAATGGATCTAGACAATGATTACCAATGGCTACCAATATCACATAAAGAGAGAAAACCAGACATTTCTAATGGAAATACCCTGCAACTCTATAAAAGTAGTAATGTAAAATTAATAAAGTCTTTAGATTTAAGCACAAATTTATAGGAAAGACAGGGTACAAAGGAATGTGATAAATGACACCAGATGACACAGGTTCCAGATGAATTCTATCCATGCTTTAGCTAATAGATCACTTAAGTGCTTTCAGATATTTTCCAGAAATAAAGACCAAAAGTACCCAAAGAATATTTACAAAACTATCATAGTATGGATATGAAAATGTGACAAAAAATAGCACAGTGACATAGAATGATATATGATATAGACGAAATTCCTTAATAAACGTCACTGTAAATATTCTAAATAACATATTAACAAGCAATCTTCCAGGACATTAACACAGGAATATATAGCCACCAAATGCTTTGCAAAAAATATATGATAGTAGCAAAAAAAGCATACATACTTCTGTAGCTGCTAGCCAAAGGATATTCAATAAAATTCAATACCAATTCTGGATTTTAAAGTGAAAATAAAGCTCTTAATAGAGTACCAATAGATAGAGCTGAAAGTCAACATTATGCTTAGTGATGAAACACTAAAAGCACCCCTATTAAAATCAAGAGTAAAACAAGATTGGACATTCTCCCCATTCTCTTTATTAGCATTCTGGAGGTCTTAGCCAGTGAAAGTAGGCAAGAGAAAGAAATATGAAGCATAAAACTGGAAAAGATTCAAAATTATTGTCATTTGCCAAAAATAATAGAGCATATCTAGAAAAACCACGAGAGCTAGCTGAACGCAATTAAGAACCAAAAAAGAACCCAATAAAGTGGTTGAATTAAAAATCAACATATAAAATTCAATAGCTCACCACTATAAAAAATCAACCACTTAGAAAACATAATGAGAGAAATACTGTAGTTATAATAGCAATAAAGAATAAAAATATAAAAATTAAAGAGGAATATGCTAGTGTTCTATGAAGAAAAATTATAAACACTAGTGACAGTTGTAAAAAAAAATATTGTTTTAATGAATGGGAAACCATTCTCTATTTTTGAGGGGAAAAGTCAATATTAAAAGACAATCAAGACTTTACAAATTTATAAATTAATCTATATAAATCTATAAAGCTGTCAAAACTCTATAAACTTGCAATGTATTTTTATATGATATTGACATTTTAGACGGGGAGGAGAGGTAGTAGAGGGAGACAAGCTAAGCCAACAATTGACACAGAAAAATAAAGATAAAAGTGTACCCAGAATAATTCTGAAGATGATTATTACAAAGTGTAGCAATTATAATCTTAATATTGGTACATGAACAGAAGACAGACATCAATGAAATGGAAAAGAGAGTTCAAAAATAAGTTAAAATTCAGTATAAGATATAGTGTTAGGTCAAAGCATTTGGGCAAAATGAATAACTTGATAAATGGTGTTTGGACAAACAGTTAACCTTTTGGAAAGTAATGGAATATGGGTCCCTACCTCATTCTTTGTATCAAAATTATTTTTATATGAATCAGAGTTTAAAAAAAGAAACTGTAAAATATTAGAACAAACATGAAAGAATTTCAAAAAAACAATATCATCCAAATTAATCTATAAATTAAGCCCAAGACTAACTAAAAATTCAACAAGATTTTCTATGAAATTTGACTCCTAACATTCTTAAAAAACAGAACACGCTTAAGAATGGCATGAAACTTTTAAATGAATAGAAAAGGTAGACCAACTTGTCCTACCAGGTAGTAAAAATAAAGTTAACATCCTCTACCCATTTGTTTCCCCTTCTTTACAAACAAATACTCATCCTATAAGTACTGTATTTATCCTCTTTGACCTTAAGCTTTCTTCAAAATAAGGTCAGTAACAAATTCCTTAGCATAATTCACAGGTTTGTTTGTTTTTTTTTCCCCCAGTTATATGTGAGACAAAAAAAAAAAATGTAACCCCTTTGAAAGTACATGTTTTCTGTGCTTGTTGTGGTATTTGTTTAAGAGTAATTGAAATATAACTGTTTATTATCCCTAGAAAGAGCACACTAATTAGCTGGTAGCTTCATGATATCTCAAGCAAGGTTTGAGCACATGTCCTATTGAATTCCCATCGACAAGAAGTGATAAACACAACCATCGCTAAACGTCTTCCTTCTGTAAACACATACACCCTGGTTAAAAATAGAGCCTGTTGCACAGTGCCTGCCTAGTAGTGTTTATTTCCCCCAGTGCTTTGTTGACAAATGAGATAATGTTTGACACTAACTAGCAATGAAATATGCCTCCCAGTGTTGAGGCGACATGTTTGACCCTCTCTGTTTTAGCAATGCAAATTATTGAAGGCCCCTTCAGGACATTTTACCTCAAAATGAATTTTTTTGTTGTTAAAGAGGGAGAGAATGCATTGAGCAGATTTATGAGCCTTGCCTGCTGCCTAGGAAACTAGGTGTTTTGACATAATCTCCCGGAGATGCCCCGGGTATTGAATTAACTCAACTGCAAGAAACAATCACATTGGACAGCAGAGCTTTATTCATTTTCTCTGCCCCTACCAATGCTTTATCCAACCTGCTTTAGCGTCTGAGGAAACTGCTATGATTGGGCGAAAACTGTCCAGGCACGCATCCGTTCACTCATTCATTCAATATTTGCTGAGAACATAAGAAAGTCAGACATTGATCTCAGTACTGGGGACACAGAAGTAAACCAATCAGGCAAAAATTACTACTTTCAAAGAGCTTACAGGGCAGAGCAACATGGCGGAGGAGTAGGAGACCTGGATTTCGTCTCCTCTCAGGAATTCAGCTGGATAGGGATCAAACCATTCTGAACACCTACAAACTCAACAGGAGATCGAAGAA
>NW_028051480.1:0-404 GCF_054177405.1 Leptonychotes weddellii
CAGGAGACAGAATTATCAGGGGCTCTGTTAGAAGCTGCCTCCACATCCAACAGAAATGGATAAGGCTCATGAGATGCAGTTCATGTTCTAATTACACTCAGAGTCACACATAAAATGTTTAAATATTAAAATAAAAAACTTAATTTAAAAAATGTTTAAAGGGCGCCTGGGTGGCTCAGTTGGTTAAGCGACTGCCTTCGGCTCAGGTCATGATCCTGGAGTCCCTGGATCGAGTCCCGCATTGGGCTCCCTGCTCGGCAGGGAGTCTGCTTCTCCCTCTGACCCTCCCCCCTCTCATGTGCTCTCTCTCTCTCATTCTCTCTCTCTCAAATAAATAAATAAATTCTGTAAAAATAAATAAATAAATAAATAATGTTTCAATACACAAAAGAACAAAGTGAAAA
>NW_028051481.1:0-404 GCF_054177405.1 Leptonychotes weddellii
TTTATGGAGGAGCATGTGGAATTCCGGTGTGCTCGATGCTCGATGCTCAGTTCTTTGATCAAGAACTGCATGTTTCTCAACAAGGAAATGCTTTCTTTGTTTTTGTTATAGACATAGCAGTGTCTTTTCAGCTTTGTGCTCGAAATTGGATTATAAACATAATTCTTAGCAATGCTGCTTAATTTATCTGCACAAACTTTGGCGGATGCCAAAATTCACACTAGTCACCCCTGACTTTATGGAGGAGCATGTGGAATTCCGGTGTGCTCGATGCTCGATGCTCAGTTCTTTGATCAAGAACTGCATGTTTCTCAACAAGGAAATGCTTTCTTTGTTTTTGTTATAGACATAGCAGTGTCTTTTCAGCTTTGTGCTCGAAATTGGATTATAAACATAATTCTTAG
>NW_028051482.1:0-404 GCF_054177405.1 Leptonychotes weddellii
ATCATTCCTACTTTAAATTCACATGAAAAGCAAAATGAATGTTAGCCTAAATATAGGGCAATATTGTTTTTGTTTGGTTGATAATTTACAAGACAAAAGCTCACAGTCATATATATGAATTTTTAGCTAATGGGATTAAATAAAACAGTAAAGAATCCTATAAAATATACTGTCTGGCTGGTTGAAAAATTAACTTTCTTTTTTTTTTTTTTTTTTTTTAAAGATTTTATTTATTTATTTGAGACAGAGAGAATGAGAGAGACAGAGAGCACGTGAGAGGGGGGAGGGTCAGAGGGAGAAGCAGGCTCCCTGCCGAGCAGGGAGCCTGATGCGGGACTCGATCCTGGGACTCCAGGATCATGACCTGAGCCGAAGGCAGTCGCTTAACCAACTGAGCCACCCAG
>NW_028051483.1:0-404 GCF_054177405.1 Leptonychotes weddellii
GGGCGCCTGGGTGGCTCAGTTGGTTAAGCGACTGCCTTCGGCTCAGGTCATGATCCTGGAGTCCCGGGATCGAGTCCCGCATCGGGCTCCCTGCTCGGCAGGGAGTCTGCTTCTCCCTCTGACCTTCCTCCCTCTCATGCTCTCTGTATCTCATTCTCTCTGTCTCAAATAAATAAATAAAATCTTTAAAAAAAAAAAAAACAAAAAAAACAAACAAACAAAAAAAACACACAAAAAAACCACAAAACCTCCCAACAACAGCAAAAAGCCCAGGGCCAGATGGTAAAGTTGATAAATTTTACCAAACATTTAAAGGAGAATTAATGTCAGTCCTTCTCAAACAGTTCCAGAAAACCAGAGAGGAGGGAATACTCTCAGACTCATTAACAAAGGCAGCATTACTC
>NW_028051484.1:0-404 GCF_054177405.1 Leptonychotes weddellii
TGATCTTCCTTCTTTTCTCTGGTTCCACAGGCTGCCATGCGTGGGACCTGCACAACAGCGCCCCCTTCAAGGCCTCCCGATTGAACCGAGGTCCCTTAGCACTAACCTTGGATTTGTCACTTCCTCCCGTGTCTCTGGGACGTGCTCTTGGAAAGCTGAACTCAAGGAGAACTCCAAAGGCAACTACATTATTTTATTTATTTATTTTTTATTTATTTATTTTTTTTATTCTTATGTTAATCCCCATACATTACATCATTAGTTCTAGATGAAGTGTTCCATGATTCATTGTTCGTGCACAACACCCAGTGCTCCATGCAGAACGTGCCCTCCTCAATACCCACCACCAGGCCAACCCATCCTCCCACCCCCCTCCCCTCTAGAACCCTCAGTTTGTTTTTCAG
>NW_028051485.1:0-404 GCF_054177405.1 Leptonychotes weddellii
TCTGGACTTTCTATTTTGCTTCACTGAACTGTTTCGTCATGTGTCAATACCACGTTGTTCTATAAATGGTTCAATGATGACTCTTAAAAATAGAAAACAGGGCGCCTGGGTGGCTCAGTCGTTAAGCGTCTGCCTTCAGCTCAGGTCATGATCCTGGGGTCCTGGGATCGAGTCCCACATCGGGCTCCCTGCTCAGCAGGAAGCTTGCCTCTCCCTCTCCCACTCCCCCTGCTTGTGTTCCTGCTCTAGCTATCTCTCTCTCTGTCAAATAAATAAATAAAATCTTAAAAAAAAAAAATAGAAAACAAACCGAGGGCTGATGGAGGGTGGTGGGTGGGGGATGGGCTAGGTGGGGGATGGGCATAAGGGGGGCACCTCTTATGATGAGCAGCGGATGTTGTATG
>NW_028051486.1:0-404 GCF_054177405.1 Leptonychotes weddellii
GGCGCCTGGGTGGCTCAGTTGGTTAAGCGACTGCCTTCGGCTCAGGTCATGATCCTGGAGTCCCTGGATCGAGTCCCGCATCGGGCTCCCTGCTCGGCAGGGAGTCTGCTTCTCCCTCTCCCGCTCCCCCCTCTTGTGCTCTCTCTCTCTCTCACTCTCTCTCTCAAATAAATAAAATCTTTAAAAAAAAAAAAAAAAAAAAAAAAAAAAATGCCAATTTTGTATTAGCTGTATTTTTTATGAACTAGATTAATGGAAGTGATATTTCATTAGCATTTCTTGTGTAAGGGATATAATCACTGATGGGACAGTGATAATGAAATATGCTTTTTTTGGATAGAGATGCAGTTTATTTATTCTAACCTATGTGCATATTGCATAAGTTCAAAATGACATATTTCTTT
>NW_028051487.1:0-404 GCF_054177405.1 Leptonychotes weddellii
ATGGACTCTGAAAAACAGGCTGGGGGTTCTAGAGGGGAGGGGGGTGGGAGGATGGGTTGGCCTGGTGGTGGGTATTGAGGAGGGCACGTTCTGCATGGAGCACTGGGTGTTATGCACAAACAATGAATCATGGAACACTTCATCTAGAACTAATGATGTAATGTATGGGGATTAACATAAGAATAAAAAAAAAATAAAATAAAAAAAATAAAAAAAAAGATACCATCACCTAACTCAAAGGAAACATTGGAGCACCTCAGAGTACAATGCCTCATCTATAGTTGGCACTCAGTAAATGACAGCTACTTTTTGAAATAATTACTAACCGAATGAAAAAAAGCCAAAGATGTAGATGTAAAATGATAAATACTGAGGCACTGGCTGGCTCAGTAAGTAGAGCATGT
>NW_028051488.1:0-404 GCF_054177405.1 Leptonychotes weddellii
GGTGGCTCAGTCAGTTGAGCATCCGACTCTTAATCTCAGCTTGGTTCTCAATCTCGGGGTCATGGGTTCAGGCCCCACGTTGGGCTCCATGCTGGGTGTGGAGTCTACTTAAAAAAAAAAAAGGTTGCTAGAAGAGTACTGTTGTACAGGAACAATTTTACTTCTACCCTTCTAGCTTCTGTGGCTGGTCAAATAGTTACAATAACATAAGACAGGTTAACAAGAGAAAACCAAATTTAATTATGTATGGGAGCCCCATAAAGATATGAAGTCTCACAAGGCAGCTCTGAAGCTTATATAACATCCTGAGCAATAGTGAGGGTTGGGGGCCTGGGGAGACAAAGGGAAGGAAGGCTGTTCACAAGAAGGCAGAGGAGGTGTTTGGAGAATAAAGGTTTTCCTGT
>NW_028051489.1:0-404 GCF_054177405.1 Leptonychotes weddellii
GTGGCTCAGTCGTTAAGCGTCTGCCTTCGGCTCAGGTCATGATCCCAGGGTCCTGGGATCGAGTCCCACATCGGGCTCCCTGCTCGGCGGGAAGCCTGCTTCTCCCTCCCCCACTCCCCCTGCTTATGTTCCCTCTCTCGCTGTGTCTCTCTCTGTCAAATAAATAAATAAAATCTTTAAAAAAAAAAAAAAAAAAAAAAAAAAAAAAAATAAGAACTGTCCTTGTCATTAGGTTCATGACAAATATTTTCCAAAAGTTGAACAAGCAAAATCAATAGGTCCATTGTTTTGATAAAAATATATGAAAATATAAAAAATTTTCCACCAAAAACAATTACTTTGGGAAACAGTGTTGAAATAAACCATATTTTTAAATTTTTCCTAACCATTTCTGACTATGTGAA
>NW_028051490.1:0-8971 GCF_054177405.1 Leptonychotes weddellii
GTGTATTCTGTTGCTCTGAGATGGAATGTTCTGAATATGTCTGTGAAGTCCATTTGGTCCAGTGTGTCATTTAAAGTCTTTATTTCCTTGTTGATCTTTTGCTTAGATGATCTGTCCATTTCAGTGAGGGGGGTGTTAAAGTCCCCCACTATTATTGTATTGTTGTCGATGTGTTTCTTTGCTTTTGTTATTAATTGCCTTATGTAATTGGCTGCTCCCGTGTTAGCGGCATAGATATTTACAATTGTTAGATCTTCTTGTTGGATAGACCCTTTAAGTAGGATATAGTGTCCTTCCTCATCTCTTATTATAGTCTTTGGTTTAAAATCTAATTTGTGTGATATAAGGATTGTCACCCCAGCTTTCTTTTGATGTCCCTTAGCATGGTAAATTGTTTTCCACCCCCTCACTTTCAATCTGGGGGTGTGTTTGGATCTAAAATGAGTCTCTTGCAGACAGCATAGCCTTTGCTGGGGTAAGTAATCTGCTCAGGTTTACTCTCAGGAGCTTTTGTTCCCTGCAGGCTTTTCGTACAGCTTTGGAGGACGAGAGTGAAATGGTGGACTCCCAATCTCTGCCCCAGAGGAGCCGAGAACTTGGGGCCACAATCCTCAGTGCGCCCCCAGAGAAAAGCAGTCAGTCACTCCCATCTCCTTGGTCTCCAGCCATGCTCCATGCTCACCCAGCCTGTGACCGAGCGTTTCTATCCCTGGCACACGACCTGGTGTGGAGTCTTCAAACCCAGCAGATCCCTGCGGTGTGCTCCTGCGCCGCTCCTCCCGGGGGAGGAATGGGAGTCTCCCTGGATCTGCTGCTTGTTGGGTCCCTGCTGGAGGAGCAGTGGCCCGACTGTGCTTCGGATCATGGTTTATGGCAACCCCAAGCTGAGAGCCCACTCCCCGGCTCCTTCTCTGCAGCTGGCTTCCCCACTCTGATACCTGGGGGCTCTGCCCCACTCAGGCACCCAGAGTCTTTCTGTGACCCTGAGGGTCCTGAGACCACACTGTCCCACAAGGGTTCCACCCCCCGCTTAGCCACTGGAGCGACGTCCCTCAGCGGAGCCGACTTCTAAAAGTTCCGATTTTGTCCTCTGCAGCTCTATCATTTGCGAGAAACAGCCAACGGAGGCCCCCTCCCCCACCGTCTATCTTCCCGAATATCGCCTCGGATTCACTTCTCTGCAAGTCCTACCTTCCAGAAAGTGGTCGCTTTTCTGTTCAGAGAGTTGTTGCTATTATTTTCTTCCATCTCCTGTTGAGTTTGTAAGTGTTCAGAATGGTTAGATCCCCATCCAGCTGAATTCCTGAGACCAGACAAAATCCAGGTCTCCTACTCCTTTGCCATCTTGCTCCGCCCACCTCATTTATTACTTCTAATAGTTTTTTTTGGTGGAATCTTTAGGGTTTTCTATATGCAGTATCATGTCCTCTGCAAATAGAGACTTACTTATTCCTTACAAATTTGAATACCTTTAATATCTTTTTTTGCCTAATTGCTGTGGCTAGAATTTCTAGTAATATGTTGAATAAAAGTGGTGAGAGTGGGACATTCTTGTCTTATTCCGGATCTTAGAGGAAAAGTTGCTCAGTTTTTCACCATTGGGTATGATGTTATCTGTGGGTTTTTCATATATGACCTTTATCGTGTTGAGGTATATTCCCTCTAAACCCACTTTGTGGAGGGTTTTTATCATGAATGGATGTTGTACTTTGCCAAATGCTTTTTCTTCTTCTAATGAGATGATTGTATGATTTTTATCCCTTGTTTTGTTAATGTGGTGTATCATATTGATTGATTTGTAAATATTGAACCATCACTGCATCCCCAGAATAAATCCTACTTGATCATGATGAATGATCCATTTCATATATTGTTGGATGTGATCTGCTGATATTTTGCTGAGGATTTTGCGTGTATGTCCCTCAGAGATATTGACCTATAGTTTTCCTTTTTGTCGTGTGTTTATGTGGTTTTGGTATCAAGGTGATGCTGGCTGCAGTAGAGTGTATTTGAAGCTTTCCTTCTATTTTTTGGAAGTTTGAGGAGAATAGGTATTAACTCTTCCTTAAATGTTTGGTAAAATTCACCTGTGAATCCTTTTGGTCCTGGACTTTTATGCTTTGGTAGTTTTTTGATTACTGATTCAATTTCATGTGTGTTTAGATTTTCTATTTCTTCTTGATTCAGTTTCGATAGATTTCATGTTTCTAGGAATTTATGTTTTTTCTAGGTTGTCCAATTCGTTGGCATATAATTTTTCATAGTAGTTTCTTGTAATTCTTTGTATTTCTGTGGTGTGAGTTGTTACTTCTCTTTCAATTCTGATTTCATTTTTTTGAGTCCTCTCTCTTTTTTTCTTGATGAGTATGGCTAAAAGTTTATCAATTTTGTTTATTGTTTCAAAGAACCAATCAGCTCTTTATTTCTTTGGTCTTTTCTATCTTTTTAAATTCTTTTTTCATTTATTTCTACTCTGATTTTTATTCTTTCCTAACTGGGGGGGTCCCAGGGCTTTCTCCACAGAGGGCATACTGGCAGGATAGCTGAAGCTGAGGTTGGTGCAGTCCATGTTGTCCTAAGGCACTTCATGCAGACGGTACCCTGGCAGGGTAGCTGGAGCAAGGCAGGGTAAGGGCTAGGCATCCCAGGGCACTCTGTGCAGGGGTTGCTCTTATGGGGAGTCTGGAGCTGAAGCAGATGTGGGCTGGGAGGTCCCAGGGCATTCTGAGCTGGGGGTTTCCAGGCAAGCCATCTGTAGCCAAGGTGGCATGGGCCTGGTGTGTTCTCCAGGTGCTTAGCACCTGTGTCATTTTGGCAAGATGGCTGGAGCTGTAGTGAGCACTGACCAGGGGCGTCCTGGTGCACAGTGTTTGGGCCACCTTGGTGGGATTGTTGAGGATGGTGTGGGCTAGGGTCATGGGGCTCACTGAGGTGGTAGGCCAACTAGGGAACTTAGGTCTCTCTCCTGTCCATGCTATCAAGGTGGAAAGAGGATGCAAATTGTGGTGCTTGCCAACCCCACAAACTCAAGTAGAGTTCCAGGAGCTTCCCTGCCATGAGGCAGGATTCTGAGACTAATTCCTTTATATTCTAGTTGCTCTTTTAAACCACAGCTTTTTTTCTGTGCCCATGTTGTCCAGGGCTTTTATGAGCTAGGGAATCAGGGCTCACTGAGGCAGCTGACTAGCTGTGGCATCAGGACCCTGCTCTTGGCTATGCTATCAAGGTGGAGGGGATATGTAAATTGTACTCACCAGTCCCTCTGACCTATAGAGTACCAGCAGCTCTCCCAGCATTTGGTGGAGTTCTAGGGCTGGATCTCTTAAATTCTAGTTGCTCTTTTAAACTGTAGCTTTCTTTCCCTATGATTCAGGGCAGATGAATCTGCTCATGGTCCCTCAGTCCTATCCCTCCCCACTATAACATCAGGGGTGGGGCTTTCCTTTGTTACCATGTTTCCATCTCTGTTGCAGTTCTCTGTATGGTCTTTCTGTCTTTCATTGTACAGAAGCCATTTAGCCAGTACTCAGTTCTTCAGGAGGAATTTATAAATAGGTATAGATTTGGTGTGAGCATGGAAGGAAGTGAGTTCACGGTCTTCCTAAGTGGCCATCTGGGACTGGAACCATTCAAAATTTTTATTTTAGTGATTGTTAGGATAGGAGGGAACAGAAATGAGGACTTTGATATGAAAGAAGAGTTAAGAAATATGCTCTTTGGGTTTCTTATCAGTATTGCATTATAGATACTCTTTCTCTCCTGTTTTGTTTGGACTAACAAGCTATATTTTCACACTGGGTAGGAAACTAAGGCAGAAAATAAACAATTTACAGGACAAAGGGCTATGGTTGCTTATATTTCTAATAATATAATGCCATTTGAATAATGTTGCTGTTTATTTTCTGTTTGGTAGAGAACAAATTCTACCAGGCTTAAAATGAGGAGCTCTCTTTTTAATGCTAGATCTACCTCAGCAATTTTTTTTAGTCTAATACAGTTAATTTAATTAGTAGCATAACTAATAATTTAATTAATAATACATTTCACCTTATATTTCTCATATCTTAAAAGGCAGAAAAAAGTCAAATACATAAAAATATTCAATGCTCTGTGAACAAACAAGGTGTAAGCCATGCCATGTTATCTAATTCTAAACCTGGTACAATCATTTTTTTAAAAAATTATTTATTTATTTATTTATTTATTTATTTATTTATTTATTAATTATGTTCAGTTAGCCACCATATAGTACATCATTATTCTGATGTTCCTACCTCCATACTTAAGAAAGCTCTTCCCCCTAGCTGCTCTCAGGATAGCTTCCTTGGCTCTAAGATTTGCAAGTTTTACTATTATATGCCAGAGTGTTGTTCTATTTTTATTGATCTTGGGAGGGGTCCTCTCTGCCTCTTGGACATAAATGCTTGTTTCCTTCCCCAGATTAGGGAAGTACTCAGCTATGATTTGCTCAAGCATACCTTCTACTCCTCTCTCTCTCTCCACCCCCTCAGGGATCCCAGTAATTCTGACATTGGAACATTTCATGGCATCATTGATCTCTCTAAGTCTGTTCTCATGGGCTTCTAGTTGCCTATCCCTATCCTCCTTGGCTTCCTTCCTTTCTATCAGTTTATCTTCTATATCACTAATTCATTCTTATGCCTCATTTACCCTGGATGTTAGAGTATGCAGTTTAGACTGCATCTCATTCATAGCATTTTTTAGTTCAGCCTGATTAGATCTCATTTATGCCCTTAGAGATTCTATATTATCACTAATGCTTTTTTCAAGCCTAGCTATTGACTTCATAATTGTTAGCCTGAATTCTATCTCTGACATTTCGCTTATATCCATAGCCATCTGTGGCAGAGGCCATTGTCTCTGGTTCTTTTCTTTGTTGGGAGTTCCTCCTCCTAGTTATTTTGTTGAGGGATGGTTGAGGAAGTGTACAGAGTCCAAATTATCAACCATGACCCAAGTAAGATCCACCCTAGGAAAATCTGGAGCAGTGAGAAGCCACTACCAAAAAAACAAAGCCGAAATGAAACACAAGAATAAAACTTAAAAATTTAAAAATTAAAAAAACATTAAAAATTTTAAAAAAAGTAAAAAAGGAGGGGCAAGGGGAAGGGGGGCTATAATCTCTCAGTGTGGACAAAGTAGGGTGTTTCAGTTGTTCCTGGGTGTATTTTGTTCTGTTTGTTAGAGGACACTACTTCCCAAAATTACAGGGAAAGTAAAACTTGTATATATATAAAGGTAAAATTGAATAGGGAAAAAAGGACTACAATGAAGCATATACCTATAAAAAAATAGGTGTGAAAAAGTACAAGTTAAAAAAGCTACTATGAATGCCAGGTCCCTGGCACAGGATGCTTTTGCAATCAGGTGTTACATCACTTTCCAGGAACCAGTTTATGGAGGTGCCCTCCCCTTACTGTTTATCTTCTTTTTTTTTTTAAGATTTTTTTTTTTTTTGACAGAGAGAGACACAGTGAGAGAGGGGGAACACAAGCAGAGGGAGAGGCAGAGGAAGAAGCAGGCTCCCCCCACCCCCCAAGCAGGGATCCCCATGCGGGGATAGATCCCAGGACCCTGGGATCATGACCCCAGCTGAAGGCAGAGGCTTAATGACTGAGCCACCCAGGTGCCCCCCCTTCTGTTTATCTCCCTGAAGCTCTCTTCCTACTTTGTGACAGGCAGTGCTTTTCTGCCTCTAGCGATCTAGATATATATTCTTACATCTCAAGCTGATTTCATGGGTGTTCAGAATGGTTTGGTAGATATCCAGCTAAATTCAGGGGACCGGTTGAAACGGGGTCCCCTACTCCTCCGCCATCTTGCCTCCCCAAAAGCTACCTCAGCAACTTTTTAATGCTAGGTAATTATAAACCTCCTTAGGTATCACATTATAATTTCCAAGGTGAGCTTTTTATTTCTACAATGATTATTGGTACTGTAATTTACTTAAGTTTTTTTTTTTCTTTTAGCTTCTAGAGGTGGTCCATTTGCTTGTTATGATGAAGTAAATACAAGAGCAGATAGATATGGAAACTGTGGTCGAGACTTTTGTAGTTATCCGTATGTATTTAGAAATTTATAATTTCGTTTGGGATGTAGGTTATATATTGCTAAGATCCTAGAATATATGGCAATTTATAACAGGTTTCTTTGTTTCATGATCTGAACTGAACAATATTACTCATTGCCTACAAATGACATGTATTCAGTGCCTATAATGTTACAACAATGATATTTGTAGTGAGATTTATTCTATTTTACTAAAGAAAGAATTGAAGACTGATGATAATTTGCTCAAATTTCAGAAGCTAATATAAGACAGACCAGGGCAGTCAGATTGCAGATATCACTAATTTTTCTCTTGGCACATAGTCTCACAGAACAAAAAGAGCCACTTTGTACATAAATCAGTGTGCTCAAAAAGTTTTCTGAGAGAATATTGTTGAGACCTGGAGTTAAATTAGTAAGATATATATATTTTTTTAACTTACGCATATTAGCAATCTATGTTATTTTAGTAAATAAGAGAATTTTTTTTCTGCCTTATGCTTCTAGTAATCTTCTATGTGGAAAATTAGTTTGTGCCTGGCCACACAAAGCATTAATATCACGTGCAAATTTATCTGTGATTTACACACACGTCCGAGAAGAAATGTGTGTAACTACATTTCGAATCACAGAAAAGAAACCTAAAAATTCATGGACAACATTTCAAACACCTGAAGATAGAGATGATACATTTGTACAAGATGGCACCGTGTGTGGACCTGCTATGGTAATTAGAACTACAAAATTTCAAGTGTTTTACAAATTGTTTTTCATAGTTATACTCATTTTGACAATATACTAAGCAATTCATTTTTAAACAACCTTGTTAAAATAATAGTCACCCATGATATATACAATTCATTGCTTTTGATTAATGTATGGAATTGTATAATCACCACCATATCCAGTTTTAGAACATACCATTACTCTTGCCCATAAGCAACATATCCAATTTTCCCAATTACTAACATCTAACAATAATATGGTACATTTGTTATAGTCAATGAACTAATAATGTTCATACATTATATTAAATAAATTCCATACTTCATTTAGATTTATTTTACCTAATGTTTTTCCCAGGATTCCACCCAGAATACCACATTACATTTATTCATTATGTATTCATAGGCGTCTCTTGACAGTGATGGTTTCTCATAATTTCTTTATTTTTGATGGCCTTGACATTTTCAAGAACTGGTCAGGTATTCTGTAGTATGTCCCTCAAATTAAGATTTGTCTGATGTTTCTCTTATGACTAGTCTGGGTTTATGTATTCTTGGGAGGAAGACCTCAGAGGTAAAGTATCTTTCATCATATCATTATCAAGTGTTGATGTTAACCTTGATCACCTGCCTGAGGTAATATTTGTCAAATTTCTCACTGTTAAGTTACTCTTTATTTCCCTTTCCATACTGTATTTTCTTGAAAGAAGTTACTGTGCATAGCCCATACTTAAGGAGTAGGAAGTTATGTTTCACCTTCTTGGGGGCTCAGTAGTTACATAAATTATTTTGAATTCCTCTGCACCAAAGGTTTGTCTGTTCTCCATTTATTTATTCAGTCATTTATTTGTAACAGTATAGACTCATGGATATTTATGTTATGGTCTGGGTTATAATCCAGTACTACTTTATTGATTTCATTGTTCAAGTTTTTCTAGCTTTGGCCATTGGGAGTTCTTTCCGTTGACTCCTGTCTCTTTGACAAACTCTTAACATTGTGAGATTTTTTTTTCTTTTTGAGTGCTTCCTTACTTTCCAGAATCACAAGATGTTCTACATTCAGATTGAATGTTTCCTGCCCCAGTTCCTAAAATCAGCCATTCTCCAAGGAACCTGGTTCATTTGAATGGGAAATGATATTTAGAAACCAAGATATAGGTATTAATTTTGCCTTTTCCTATTGGGAGTGTCACTTCTGGCCCCATCAGCAGACAGAGCTAGGAAATGTATATCTATATCTATATATGATTCATACATATGAAAACATATATATATATACATGAATATATGCATATATGTATAAATGTATGTATATTCACTCATATTATATATATATATATATTTCTGTATCTACTTGTCTACATTAAAAAGCGTGAGGTCAAAATTGCACTTTCAAATTGAATCCATAATATAGGGTTCATTCTAGCCTTCTATCTTTTCATATTTGTGACAGTTTTCTTTGATAGTGATATACTTTGACATTTTCTTTGACAGTGATATATATGAATTCTATCTTTGGATGTCTTTGGAATACACATTAACCTATCTCAGAATTGCTAGCTTATTCTACTATGAAATTCTTTTTGCCCTTAGCCTGAAGTGTATGTAAAAATATTTTATTCAAGAATTATTTGGGTTAATTCATTTTTCCTCCTTAACATGGTTAGATTATTCATTTGAAAAACAGTAAGCTTTTTGGATTTCTCCCTGTCCTGTTCATTTTATTTTATTTTAGTTTCTGATATGTGAAATATAAAATGATTTTTAAGATTCAAAACTGTAGGGGCATCTGGGTGGCTCAGTCGGTTAAGTGCCCAACTCTTGATTTTAGTTCAGGTTGTGATCTCAGGTTTGTGAGATTGAGCCTCAAGACTGGTTCTGTGCTCAGCACAAGTCTGCTTGTGTCTTTCCCTCTGCTCCTACCCTCCCCCCCCACACCTACGCACGTGTTCTCTCTCTCTCAAATAAATAAAATCTTTAAAGTTCATTTTTGCTTTTGTTTCCCTGGCCTTTGGAGACGTGTCTTGAAAGAAGTTGCTGTGGCTGATGTTGAGCAGGTTACTGCCTATGTTCTCCTCTAAGATTTTGATGGATTCCTGTCTCACCTTGAGGTCTTTCATCCATTTTGAGTTTATCTTTGTGTATGGTGTAAGAGAATGTTTCATTCTTCTGCTTTT
>NW_028051491.1:0-404 GCF_054177405.1 Leptonychotes weddellii
ATTGAAGATTGGGAAGATTAAAAGTACTTGCCTATGGGCTTGTGTATAGGATCTATCAGGGCTAAGATTTAGATTTACATCTCTGGGATTTGAAAAAAATTCTTTAAAAGAAACTTACATTCCTAAAAAAATACAAATAACAAAACTGAGTGTTTTATAAATTAATGATAATGGTGAAGAAATGGTAAAACTAAAGCTTATAGAGTAACCCACATTTTTCCCACAAGTTTCTATTACATGATCATGGATTACAGTGGATAATAGTAGCAAGTTTTCTTTTGCAATATGAATTTAATAGATGTCTACTTTATCTAAGAGGTTCCTAGACAGTCTGATGGACCAAAAGACTAATGCAGTATATCATTAAAATTAGTATAGCACTAATGTATCATTGGGTGTTATAT
>NW_028051492.1:0-404 GCF_054177405.1 Leptonychotes weddellii
ATTGCCCCCAGAAGAGCCCTCTCGGCTTGGCCTGTGAGTGAGTGATTTTTTTCGTCCAGCCATGGGCGCTGGTTCTGGGAAGACTGCCTGCTTTATCACCCTGACAGCCCGTCGGGTCCTCCGGTCCACGCCGGATCTCAGAGCGGTGTTGGAAATGTATTTGGGTAACAGGTGTGGGAAAGGTGTTTTTTTTTTTTTTTTTTTTTTTAGAGGTGCCAGTTGTTAAAATCCTCATTCAGGGATAATGATTTTAGCTTTCCGATTTATTGTTGGGCATCGTGGGTCAGCAGTGCTGAGCTAGGACAGAGACTCTCCTTGACCGGACTTCAGTCAGGCACCTCTGACCCCTCTTCTCCTCTAGGCCTCCGTCTTGGCTTCCCCCCCCCCCACCCCCGCCATCCCGT
>NW_028051493.1:0-404 GCF_054177405.1 Leptonychotes weddellii
GGGCGCCTGGGTGGCTCAGTCGGTTGAGCGACTGCCTTCGGCTCAGGTCATGATCCCAGGGTCCTGGGATCGAGTCCCACATTGGGCTCCCTGCTCTGCGGGGAGCCTGCTTCTCCCTCTCCCACTCCCCCTGCTTGTGTTCCCTCTCTCGCTGTGTCTCTCTCTGTCAAATAAATAAATAAAATCTTAAAAAAAAAAAAAAGTTTTAAAATAAATTAAATTACATTAACAGAAAAGAGAGAAACAAGAGAGGACAAAACAGTATATGAGGAATAGCCACAACTATTAGAGGTGCACGGAGGAGAGTTAAATGGCACAGCAGAATAGAGGAAGCAGAGTCTCAGTGCCTACAGGGAGGGATGAGGGCATGAAGAGAGCCTGTGTTTCCCCAATACAACCCAAGA
>NW_028051494.1:0-404 GCF_054177405.1 Leptonychotes weddellii
GGGCGCCTGGGTGGCTCAGTTGGTTAAGCGACTGCCTTCGGCTCAGGTCGTGATCCTGGAGTCCCGGGATCGAGTCCCGCATCGGGCTCCCTGCTCGGCAGGGAGTCTGCTTCTCCCTCTGACCCTCCTCCCTCTCATGCTCTCTGTCTCTCATTCTCTCTCTCTCAAATAAATAAATAAAATCTTTAAAAAAAAAAAATTTCTAAAAAAAAAAAAAAGAGTCTCTTATGGTTTGTCTTTCTCTCTGATTTCATCTTATTTCTTTTTTCCCTCCCTTCCCCTATGATCCTCTGTCTTGTTTCTTAAATTCCACATATTATAACTGTCTTTGACTGACTTAATTTTGATTAGCATAATACCCTCTATCTAGTTCCATCCATGTTGGATGCAGAGAAGGGAACTCT
>NW_028051495.1:0-404 GCF_054177405.1 Leptonychotes weddellii
AAAATATACCATTTGTCTGGGGTGCCTGGGTGGCTCAGTTGGTTAAGCGACTGCCTTTAGCTCAGGTCATGATCCTGGAGTCCCTGGATCGAGTCCCGCATCGAGCCTGCTTCTCCCTCTGACCCTCCCCCTTCTCATGTGCTCTCTCTCTCTCTCATTCTCTCTGGCTCAAATAAATAAATAAAATCTTTAAAAAAAATATATACCATGTCTCCTCATGCAGATAAAGCAGCAGGTCACAGGCAGAAGCTAAAACTCCCTTTGTGTCTAAGATGTGATGAATTCATGCAACACAACTGAAAACATGAGGCATGACGTGAAGTCCCTTGCAGTACTCATCATGCTGTTTTACCAGCTAGCTAGAGAATTTTTCACTTTTGTTTCAAACTTCAATATATATACAC
>NW_028051496.1:0-404 GCF_054177405.1 Leptonychotes weddellii
GCTTCATTCTTCCCCTCCCGCTACCTTCTTCTTCTTCTTTTTTTTTTTTCTTAACATATATTGCATTATTTGTTTCAGAGGTACAGATCTGAGATTCAACAGTCTTGCACAATTCACAGCGCTTACCAGAGCACATACCCTCCCCAGTGTCTATCACCCAGTCACCCCATCCCTCCCACCCCACCCCCCACTCCAGCAATCCTCAGTTTGTTTCCTGCGATTAAGAATTCCTCATATCAGTGAGATCATATGATACATGTCTTTCTCTGTTTGACTTATTTCACTCAACATAATACCCTCCAGTTCCATCCACGTCATTGCAAATGGCAAGATCTCATTCCTTTTGATGGCTGCATAATATTCCATTGTATATATATACCACATCTTCTTTATCCATTCATCTG
>NW_028051497.1:0-404 GCF_054177405.1 Leptonychotes weddellii
TGGATGAATGTGCCAGGTCCTAAATCCTCCCTTTGGCACATTATTGCCCAGACATGAGGACATTGGTTAGGGTTATTAGGGTGGGGAGGGTCAGGATCAGGAGCAGAACCCAAATAAAGACATATAAGCTATACTCTAATTTCTTCTACTTGTCTTCACTTATTAAAAAAGATACTATGTGTATATATATATATATATAATTATTTTAAGATTTTATTTATTTATTTGACAGAAAGAGACACAGCGAGAGAAGGAACACAAGCAGGGGGAGTGGGAGAGGGAGAAGCAGGCTTCCCGCTGAGCAGGGAGCCTGACGCAGGGCTCGATCCCAGGACCCTGGGATCATGACATGAGCCAAAGGCAGACGCCTAATGACTGAGCCACCCAGGCGCCCCTATATATAT
>NW_028051498.1:0-404 GCF_054177405.1 Leptonychotes weddellii
TGCTTGAAATGCTTCCTACAGCTAGAGCGGTGGATCCCAGTGTGGTTCAGAATCGTGCCTACTGTGAATCCTGCCGGACTGTAGCTCAGCTCCTTAGCAACGGTTGCAGCCCATCAGGGCTGTGGTGTCACACCGTCTCTTGGCTCTCACAGCTTTGGCTGGTGTGCCCTTTGCACTTCTGTCAATCTCTGACTTTCCTGCTCCATTTCATGTGTTTGCAAGGCCTTGACCTCCCGTGTTCTGGTGACAGGTGGGGCTTGCCATCCTGCTGTGCCTCTCACCTTTCGGTCTGCTAGAGCTCACATACCCACATTACACTGCTGCTGGGCCTGATGTTTTGTCCGGCACACACCACACGGTGCAAGTCTGTATTCCTGGCTGTGGCCAAAAAAAAAAAAAAAAAA
>NW_028051499.1:0-404 GCF_054177405.1 Leptonychotes weddellii
TTTTTTTTTTTTTTTTTTTTAAGATTTTATTTATTTATTTGAGAGAGAGAGAATGAGAGACAGAGAGCACGAGAGGGAAGAGGGTCAGAGGGAGAAGCAGACCCCTTGCTGAGCAGAGAGCCCGATGCGGGACTCGATCCCGGGACTCCAGGATCATGACCTGAGCCGAAGGCAGTCGTTTAACCAACTGAGCCACCCAGGCGCCCCAGAATTCCTAACCCAAAGACAATGTAAGAGATAATTCATGATTAGTTGTTTTAAGCCAATGAGTTTGGGGATGATTGATAGCAGCCACAGTAACTAGAAGTCTTGGAGGTAAATGAGGACAGTCAAGAGCCAATGGAAAGGAACCTGGCAGCCCTGTTGATCATTCATGTGTGAGCCAGGTTAGAACAAGAATTACT
>NW_028051500.1:0-404 GCF_054177405.1 Leptonychotes weddellii
ATCATTCCTGGGCAGGGTGGTATGAGGTCAGGGGAGCTGTTCTGTGCATTGTAGGATGTTTAGCAACATCGTTGCCCTGGATACCAACAACACCGTCCCACCCCCAAGTTGTGACAATTGGAAATGTCTTCATACATTGCCAGATGTCAGGACGCCTGGGTGGGTCAGTCGGTTAAGCATCTGCCTCCGGCTCAATTCATGATCCCAGGGTCCTGGGATCAAGTCTGCCGTCAGGCTCCTTGCTCAGCAGGGAGCCTACTTCTCCCTCTGCCTGCCGCTCCCCCTGCTTGTGCTCGCTCTCTGACAAATAAATATATAAAATCTTAAAAAAAACACTTAAAAAAAGAGACAGATCCAGAGGAAATGCTGCTTGGACATTCTGCTAAAAGAATTGCTATATATGA
>NW_028051501.1:0-8971 GCF_054177405.1 Leptonychotes weddellii
GCTCCCAGTCCTGCCTCCAGGTCGGGGCATGTCTCTGCCCTTTGTGCTTCTAAAACCGCCAGCCACTCCCAATTCGCGTGGGCGACTCCGCTGCTCGGGGTTTCCACCCCCGGGGGTTGCAGTTCACCGGCAGGACCCCGGTGCACCGGGTTTCCGTTTCGGACGCTCCGTCACTCTGGTTTCTGTGGGGGGGGGGGCTGCAGTTCTCGTGCACGCGACCCCGCCAGTCTGGTTTTCCACCCCGGGGGCTGCCCTAAAGTCCTTTCCCGCTACCAGTCTGCGAGTCTGTGCCCTGTGAGGCTGTGCCCGTCCAAAGCGCGCAAGGCTGTCACTCACCGGCGGTGTAGGATCCCCACGTCCAGGCACCCTCCCGCTGCCGTTTATCCTCCGATATCTGCCCGCAGAATCACGGCTCTCCGCTTCGTACCTCACAACCAACCGCCTGCGATATTCTGTTTGTAGAGATCCAGATCTTCTTACATCTCAGGCTAGTTTCGTGGGTGCTCAGAGTGGTCTGGTAGAAAGCCAGCTCAATTCCGGGGACCAGTTGAAATAGGGTCCCCTACTCCTCTGCCATCTTTCCCCCCTCCTCCCCTCCACAAATTTTATAATGACTACACTCTGAACAGAAATTAATGTACTAGAAAGTCAAATACAACATAGAATATAATTATGTTCCAAAGAATTAAATGTTAATTTAAGAAAATTAATAAAATTAACTAATATCAAGCAAAGTTAATAAAAAAAAGAGGTCAGGTGCCTGGGTGGCTCAGTTGGTTGGGTGACTGCCTTCGGCTCAGGTCATGATCCCAAGGTCCCCGGATCGAGTCCCACATGGGGCTCCCTGCTCTGCGGGGAGCCTGCTTCTCCCTCTCCCTCTGCCTGCCACTCCCCCTGCTTGGGCTCTCTGTCAAATAAATAAATAAATAAAAGTCTTAAAAAAGAAAAAAGAGCTCATAAAAACCATATTATAAATGAAAAAGGGAACATAATTACAGATGAGACAGAAGTTGAAAAGACAATAAAATGATATTTTGAAATACTTCATGCCAACACATTTAAGAACCCAGGTACAGTGATAAAAATCCTACAGGAACTTACTCAAAAAATAGAAGGACTTTGATAATATTCCTCTACCTCTTAAAGAAGTTCAATTATTAATAAAAAATCATGTCCTCAAGACCACCAGGCTTTCTTTTGATAGGAAAATTCTTTTAGTTATTTGAGGAACTGATAACAAAATGTTAAACTCTTTCAAAGAATAGAAGTGAGGGAAAGATTCTATAATCATTTTTTGAGATAATTACAGACCAGTTACCAAAACCAGACAAAGGAACTATGAGGCTAGAAAATTATAAACAAAACTCATTAATATTACAAATGTAAATGTACTAAAGTTAACCGAATCTTTATAAAAAGAAAAATGTCCTTTGACCAAGTTGTGTTTTGTTTATTCAAAGATTTAATTACTTTTTAATGGATTAAACAAAAAAGTACATGATCATCACAATGGATGCCAGAAGTACATTCAATAAAATTCATATCTACTTATTAAAAAAGCTTAGCAAACTGAAAAAGTATATATACAAAAAAGCTTAAATGTATAAAGTACATATATTAAAGATTACAATAAATATGGCCCATAGTATAAAACAATTGCATTTTTATATAGTAGCAGCAAACATTTAAAACTTTTTTTAATGATACCTTATATAACAACAAAAATACAAAATATCTAAGAGTAAATTTGACAAGGTAATATTTGAAAGTTAATGTTTTAAAATATTTTAAATAAAACAAAGGTCTTCTAATTTTACTGCATTTTTTTTAAAGGTGCCGAAGACTCATAATATAAAACAGTGGAAATACTCAAAGCAGTAAAACCAAAATTTTTGCATATCTTACTTCTTTCATTAAATGTTATTTTATTTTCATAAATCACTGTATTTCAGTGCAGTGAAATGCCCTAAAGTAATAAAAGGACCTGAAGAAGAATAAAATTTGTATGTAACCAATCCCTTTCATTAAAGAATATTTTGTTTCCTGTATTCCTTGCATTTCAGTGACATCATTGTCATTTTTTGTGGCAGAAGTTTTTGAAAAGAAAGGTGACACAACTCTTAACTCCTTTTCTGTCTTTGCCCAGGCAAAAGTTATTGGGTTTTATTGTTATTGCGGTGGTGGTGTGGGAACCAGAGCAGAGCCCTGACACTTGTCTGATTCAAATTAAGCCCAAACCCTTCATACAAATAAAATTACCTCATTTTAATTGCTTATGTATCTGTAACCACTTAACTAAGTGTTTATTTTTCCCCACACTTATTTGCTGGATGAATTCTAAAAGCTGATTTATCAGGAGTATATTAAAAAGGCTTAGTGCTTTAAAATGCAGATGCAAATCCCCCTCATAGAGAGGCCAGTCAGTCTGTTTTGGTGTAAATGGGAGTTATGCTGCCAAATCCCCCATAATGAGATTAGAAAATATCTTGTAAATTAAAGCTAAGAATTTTTAAAGTTAATATAATGTTTCCCTGCTAGATTACATTTCATGTTTAAAACATTTTAATGAAAAAAAAAAACCTTAACAAATAACACAAGAACAATAATTACTGAAATAACAAATTAAAGACTTGAGCTATGTAAAGGCTTTCATATTCACTGGGGATCAATAAACATTAAAATGAAAGAGAAAACTGTTTAATGAACTAACAAAATAACATTCTAGGAGTATTAGGGACTAGTAAATGTCATTATATTTTATTATATTCTCCTATCAAATTATGCCACACTCTTCTGTCTTGATATAATGTATTGTTTAAACAAAAGAATAATCATAGTTATAGACAAAGACAGTGAACTCACTGGGTTGCTTACAGCTAGGGTATCACTTACCTTCATTATATTAAGAAAAAAACTTAAAAAGCATTATATAAACTATCATATTTCCAAAGAAAAACAACATTCATAACCCACGTCTAATTTAAAAGTTATTCTCTTTACTTCATGGAATTACCCTTGCTAAAATTTAGAATAAAATGTTTGACTTACACAGGTAATTTCTCATATACAGCCATCTGGCTACATGACTTATTACTGAAAAACATGCCAGAAATTATTTGAGATAAATTCTATATACCAAAGATTTTAACCACCACATCATTTATTTTTCTCTGCATCTAAAATAAAAATTGAAAATTGTGTAGTAGATATTATATATGTTCTCATGCTTCTGTATTAGTTGAAGTAGGATATCTAGCATCTTTTTGTTTGTTTGTTTGTTTACTCAATTGTAAAGGAATTCTTCGTGTTTCTGATGAGCTATGAAATAAAATACATAAAATTATTTGGAAAGTGTTTCACAAAAGCACCACAACATTTTTGACCATAATCTTTTTATTTTTATTTTTTTTTAATTTTTGACCATAATCTACGTACCTTAGAAAGAGTATGTATCCACTAGTCCATTCTATTAGGCAATGCAAACAAAATGCTTTTCTGTGAAGCTCTTAATGAGAAAATTTCAAAATAATTTTTTTCATAATTACAAATTTTCATAAAGATGCAAAAAACTCTTCCAAAATGTTTCCATAGCTCTGTTATACTTAACTAAGGTTATCACTATATTCAGCTCTGTATTTACTGTCAAAGGAAAGATTCAATCATTATCATGAAATGTAAGAATGCTTCAGGCTCCCTAAACCTGACAATTGCTAATCTTTAAAACCTCTCTTTATGCAAAACTTGACAGCTATAAGCTTACCTCTTTAAAAAGACAATATACATTGATGTATTAGAATAGTAAATTCAAATTTCTGAGCATAATATGCACATTAGCATAACATAATTGCTTCTGCCTTTAGGGTAGCCAATCAGATTGGGCAAATGCACCTATTCTTAGAGCTCTTGAAATGATTTGCCACTTGGGAATTATAGTGAAACAATCCAATTTCACTTTTCCATAAATGATTTATGCTCCAAAAATCAAGAAAGTCTATTAAACTTTTGAGGAGCACTTTTCAGGTTAGACATCAAAACATAACTCATAAAACGTATTGCTAAGTTTTTACGTCTCATATAATATAACCTTCACATTGACCCCACACACATACACAAAGCCAGAAGCTGCTCAAATTCTACGTATTTATGACATTTTAAAAATAAGAAGACCTATATAGATACTGTACTTTATACTGACCCCAAATTATCTCATAATATTCTTACCATATTGGAGACTAGGTGTTTCCATAATGCCTACTGGCCACACAAACTTATTCACAAAAATGGCAATTTTAACTAGCTTAGAACTACTCTCATGATTTTTAAAGCCCTTATTAAGTAATATAATCAATTATTGATTGATCCAGTAAATATCTAGAGAACATCTTCCAAGTTTCCAGGCATTGTGCTAATACTCGGGAATCAAAAGTTAACAAGATACTATCCAAACTCTTGAGTTCACAATCAGTCCAAAACCAGTCAGTAGCACCAAGATAGAAAAGGTAACTGAAGGAGAGATAAACATGTCCAGGGTTAAATGGAGAGAATAAAGCCAAGTTTTAATTTCTGTGATCTACCTGGGATCCTGTACTGAATTCTGATTTTCATTTAGCAGTATTTAAATATATCACTAAGGAGAGGCTGGGTAATTTTTGTCTTTCTTTGTACTTTCTGCCAAAAACTAACTTGCAGTTCTGGAGAAAAGAGCCCCACTTTCCAGAAGTGACATAATTAAAGCAGATGGTTCATTGGATCAAATAAAGTATTATCCCTGCACAACCTGTGAAGTGGTTCTCATTTCAACTGATTTACTATTAAGGGCTGAAAGGTGAGGGAAGAGATGGGAACACAGCATTCAGAATGGTTGATTTCAAGTTATTTTCCAATTCTACTGAATGGATTATTAATGACAGACAAACTAAAATCTTTTGTCTCTACTTCCAGTTTATTTCTTTTCCCTAAGTGTTGGAGTCTTCTACACCAAAAAGTAAAAAAAAATTTGTTAGCAAAATTGAATATTGAAATTAAAATATAACCCTAAAATTGAGACTTTATGAACTATGCCTCTCTCTTTTACACTATGCACCATGAAATTCCTTAACCGACCAAACAAACAAAAACCTATTTCCCTTCATTCCTTCTAATTCCTCACCTCCCAATTCAATCTTCAAGCCACAAGTATCTGGCTTCTTCTGACCCTCTCCCTCTACTGAAATTGCCTAGAAATGGCCATCAACTGCATAACTATAAAAATTCTAAGTAAAATGACTATTGTCTGCAATCCATCTTACCTGCATCTACTGCAGCTTATAATATTGACCAATTTTTTTCTGAAGCACTCTTTTCTTTTGATTGCAATACCTTGATGAATTCCTGGCTTCATTTCTTCTCCATTTGCTTAGCTGGCTCTTTTTCTCTACTTGCCTCTCAAATGTTCTTGGCTCCACAGGAATCAGCCTTATTCTTCTCTTTACGTATCCTTCCTCAATTCAAGTACTACTGGTCTGAATGGTGGGTTCCCTCACCTGCCAATTTGTTTTTATCATATTTTAAGAAAGGTTTCATCTGATCGGTTTAAGAATGAGATCTTTCTCACTTAAAAAAAGAGTTGGCCTTCACCGGCACATCATTGATTCATTAGTTCATGAGATTCCATGTAAAATACATACACATTTCTTCCTAATTAAACTGTAAATATGAGCTGCTCTGGTTGATAGGCTAAATAAATAAAAAGCAGAATTTAATGAAAAGACGACGCTTTATACAAAATTTTAAATCTGCAAAGAATAACGTAATTTCCAGTACTAGCTTAAATCTCTCAAATTTTGGTTTTATAGGAAAGATTTTCTTTTCAAGCTGTATAAATAATCACTAGTCTTGCTTCAGCTGCCACCAATATGCTGAGAACTTGTGAATTTATACCTCCAGTCCATATTTTTTGTTGAGTTTTAAAGCCAACTATCTCGTAGATCCTTGCTACGCAAAGTGTGGCCCATGGACAGATAGCATGGCTATCACTTAGGGGCTTGTCAGAATTACAGAATCTCAAGTCCTGCTCCAGACTTACTGAACTAGAACCTGCAAGTGAAGAGGATCCCCTGGTGACCTATATGTACATTAAATTTTGTGAAGCATTGTACTAGATTTTTCCACCTGGATTTGCCATCAACACTTTGCACTCATAATACTCTCCCCCAAACATATTCAACATTTCCCTCCCTGTCCTGTCTCCAACTTACTCTTTCTCCTGAAATTTGTATCCTTATAACAAATCCACTCAGCTATCCAATCAGTTATTTTGGAGGCTTCCTCACTCTACACATCCAGTCACTGAATCCTATTTCACTGACAGCTTCCGGAGTCTTCCAATTCATTCTTCTTTTCACTGCAGCATTAGCAATAATCCAAACCTTCATCACCTCTTAACTTGGCTTTCTCAGTGGCTTTCAGATTGACTCTGTGTCATCCTTATTCTAATCTGTTTTTCACACTATATGGGATTTGCTTTTTTCAAAAATACTCTCCTGATTCAAGGCCTTCACACATAAATATCTATTTTCAAATAAGCACAAATAGAATCCACATGAAAATATGTCACTGATCAGGAGATCTGATAAATGAATGAAAATAAATGTATGCAATGATTTCTGCCTATAGGATAAACTCCCCATCTCCTGGTACCTACATACCTCTCTAAACAGTTCACCCACAAATTGCTGTTTCCCCTGGGTACAAAGCATGAAGTCATTTCATCCCACTGTCTTTGTAAACAGTGATACCTTTACCTAGAATGCCTTCTCCCACTCTTTTATTTATTTTTTTAAAGATTTATTTATTTGAGAGAGAGAGCACAGTGTGAGGGGTAGAGGGAGAAGGAGAAATAATTCCAAGCTGACTCCGAGCTAAGCATGGAGTCCAACACAGGGCTTGATTTCATGACACTGAGATCACGACCTGAACCAAAAGCCAAGGGCTGGATGCTTTACCGACTGCACCAGTCAGGTGCCCCTTCTCCCACTCTTTAAATTAAATAAGAAATAGGACTACTCAACCTTCAAGAGTCTGCTCAAATACTTCTGTCTTTGTCAATTACTCTGACCTTCTCCAGACAAACTTTATCACTTTCTGTTTTATATTCCCTACTGTATCCTACACGTCTTTATTGTATGGTTTGAAAATTGCAAGAGTTTCGAGTTTTGATGTTTATTTCCCTTATTAAACTATGAGTTCTTTGAAGGCAAAAAACCATGTCTTATATTCCTAACTTATCACCTAATGCTCAATAAAATGTTTAATAAATGAATGAAATAAAATAAAAGGTACAAAAGAATTGAGCAATCATAAAAATGAAAATTTAAGAATATTAAATAGTATGAATATCTGTATAATGTTCAAGGACAAAGAAAATTGAGTCAAATAACTGGTTAAAGAAGACACTGGATCAATCAGTTATTTAGATTGATATGCAAAGATGAATTCTCAGAGTCCAAAAACATAATTTGAAAATATAGAATATATAGAAAATGGATTAGTGTAAAGGAGAAAGGGAACAAAATGACAAAGACATTTATTTAGAGATAGAAGGAAGAAAAGGTAGGGGACAGAGGCAATTTCAGTATTGCTTTGTAGGCTGTCAAGAACAAGAAAAAGCAAGCTGAGGGCTTGGCTAGTTAGCAACTGGAATGGCTGTGTGAGCTGGCAGCTCTGGATCATTAAGTCTGGGGCACTTATAGGATGGATCATTAACAGTCTATCAAGTACTCTGTGCCTATAACAGAGTCATTTCGATGTGTTTATTGACAAATAATGCTGTCTCCTATAGAATGTAAACATATTTCATTGAAAAATATGGGCTTTTAAATAGAAAACAATGTGCCAAGAAAAAAAAAAAAAAGACAAGTTTTATACTCTATGCCTCAAAAGCTATATACAACAAAATGGAAGAAGTATTTGAATAATATGGAAATATTCTAAGGATGAAAGCATATTTCAAGAGATCTTCAATAATATGCAGAAAATATGTTTATGCATGATTAATTAAAGGAATGATAATATGTAACAGATACAAGTAAGTCAGGAAGTCCAAATATAGTATACTATTCAGTCTCTATGCCCTGTCTAATTTGGAAATTGAAGTAGGTTTATGGATAAAAAGTATGTGAATAAAATATAATTATATTCATACTGAAAAATGTAAACCTGCTGCAAAAAAATGTTACTGATTATTTTTTTCTACATTCCAAAAATTCTAAGTGTTAAGAAATGTTAAAAAGGAGCTGAAATGTAGAGAATTGTTTACAGCTTTGCAAACAGTAGTAAAAAATATAAAGCCAGTCCTCATCCAGCTGCAAAATATGTCAAATTCGCATTCTCTAGTGTTTACTTGAGACAAGTTGAAGTCTAGAGTGTAAAATTCTCACATGTATGGTCACAACCAGGGATAGTACTGAGGTACCATAATCTGTTTAAGGTTTAAGAAATAGAAACAGTAGTCTATGGGGAGGCATATTTAGGATAGAATACCATACACCAATTCCTGGTATATAAGTCTCATTGGAAGAAACAGGGTTTTATCATTTTAAAATTATAATTGTATATGATATGTGGTTCTATTTATTCATGGAGTAGTAGAGTAATCCTATTAACTATATGAACTCAGACGTAGGAAGGAAACCACCTGAAAGAGAAACTCTTCATGCAGCATTCTTTTTTTTTTTTTTTAAAGATTTTTTATTTATTTATTTGAGAGAGAGAGAATGAGAGCGAGTGAGTACATGAGAGGGGGGAGGGGCAGAGGGAGAAGCAGACTCCCCGCCGAGCAGGGAGCCCGATGCGGGACTCGATCCCGGGACTCCAGGATCATGACCTGAGCCGAAGGCAGTCGCTTAACCAAATGAGCCACCCAGGCGCCCTCATGCGGCATTCTTAATCGTGTTTTGTGAACTTAAAATTGAGTCTTAATTTTTCCTCTTAC
>NW_028051502.1:0-404 GCF_054177405.1 Leptonychotes weddellii
GGAGGGTGGTCTACACAGCCACTGCAGAGACCTGGAACCCAGCGGCCGGCCCACCCGCATCCTGATTCAACAGTGGCACCTACTGGTCAGGGAAGAACTACAATGAGGGAATGTTTCCTGACTGCACTCTCCTTTCTCAGGTTTTCTCTCCAAAACACACACACACACACACACACACACACACACACAACACGGCTTCCTGTTCACTACTAAAAGCAACTTCAAAAAGAAAAACTCTTAATAATATCAGAGAAATCTGCACTGAATCCTTGAGACTGTTAATCTGTTAAAAACATGTTTTTAATAGGGGCTTAAAAAACAGCCACCAGGGTGCCTGGGTGGCTCAGTTGGTTAAGCGACTGCCTTCGGCTCAGGTCATGATCCCGGAGTCCTGGGATCGAGTC
>NW_028051503.1:0-404 GCF_054177405.1 Leptonychotes weddellii
TATATTGGAGGGCACCTGGGTGGCTCAGTTGGTTAAGCGACTGCCTTCAGCTCAGGTCATGATCCCAGGGTCCTGGGATCGAGTCCCACATCGGGCTCCCTGCTCTGCGGGAAGCCTGCTTCTCCCTCTCCCACTCCCCCTGCTTGTGTTCCCTCTCTCGCTGTGTCTCTCTCTGTCAAATAAATAAATAAAATCTTTTAGGGGCGCCTGGGTGGCTCAGTTGGTTAAGCGACTGCCTTCAGCTCAGGTCATGATCCTGGAGTCCCGGGATCGAGTCCCACATCGGGCTCCCTACTCGGCGGGGGGTCTGCTTCTCCCTCTGATCCTCTTCCCTCTCGTGCTCTCTGTCTCTCATTCTCTCTCTCTCAAATAAATAAATAAAATCTTTAAAAAAAAACAAAAAA
>NW_028051504.1:0-404 GCF_054177405.1 Leptonychotes weddellii
TTTTTTTTTTTTTAAAGATATTATTTATTTATTTATTTGAGACAGAGAGAATGAGAGACAGAGAGCATGAGAGGGAGGAGGGTCAGAGGGAGAAGCAGACTCCCCGCCGAGCAGGGAGCCCGATGCGGGACTCGATCCCAGGACTCCAGGATCATGACCTGAGCCGAAGGCAGTCACTTAACCAACTGAGCCACCCAGGTGCCCCGGTTGTTAAATTTTTTAAGAATCAGTGTAATATGTTCAATTCCACTTCTGATTTGTTTTTTTTATTTGATTTTTGCTTTCTTTCCAACCATTGTGAAGGTAGCTTTAAAATACCTCTATAAATTCATTTGTTTGAATGTCTCTGATGACACTTCAATTTCAGAAATATATATTGTTGCTTTTCTCTTTTCCTACATTGA
>NW_028051505.1:0-404 GCF_054177405.1 Leptonychotes weddellii
AAGGAAAAACCCATTTTTCCAGACTCATCAGCTCTATGTTATCCGAACAGACACAATATGGGCAGAGGGGGGCAAAGGATGATGAAAGGGAGGAGATGTAAGGAAAGGATCAAGGGATAACAACGAGTTGGCAAACACCTACAGGGTACTCTGTGTATATATGTACGGCGCTCGTCTAAACACAGTACGCACATACACCCCTTTCGTGTTCACTCTCAGCTACGAAGTAGCACCGTCCACCGCCGTCAGGGCGGTTTCCCCACGAGGTAACTGCGACAGAAGTTTTTAAGGAACTCGCCCAACTCAGGGGCCCTGTAGAGGGTCGCAGGATTTGAACCCAGGCACTCTGGCTCCAGAGTCCGTGTTCTCAGTTTATGTGAATACACTTAAGAAATCAAATCAGC
>NW_028051506.1:0-404 GCF_054177405.1 Leptonychotes weddellii
TGTGTGATAGGCTATTTATTTATAGATTTATAGGTAAGGAAAACCAGCCTCAAAAATTTAATCTAGGTTTTCCAAATCCTCCTAGAAATTAAGTCAGAGGAGCAGGAATCAAATAAAAATTTTTCAAACTCCAAAGCCTATGTTCTAGCAGTTGATAAGAAAGAACTTTAAAAAACATTGCCTGGATTATTATTTTTTTTTTCACTTTTTTTTTTATTCTTATGTTAATCCCCATACATTACATCATTAGTTCTAGATGAAGTGTTCCATGATTCATTGTTCATGCACAACACCCAGTGCTCCATGCAGAACGTGCCCTCCTCAATACCCACCACCAGGCCAACCCATCCTCCCACCCCCCTCCCCTCTAGAACCCTCAGTTTGTTTTTCAGAGTCCATCGTCT
>NW_028051507.1:0-404 GCF_054177405.1 Leptonychotes weddellii
GGGCGCCTGGGTGGCTCAGTTGGTTAAGCGACTGCCTTCGGCTCAGGTCATGATCCTGGAGTCCCGGGATCGAGTCCCGCATCGGGCTCCCTGCTCGGCAGGGAGTCTGCTTCTCCCTCTGACCCTCCTCCCTCTCATGCTCTCTGTCTCTCATTCTCTCTGTCTCAAATAAATAAATAAAATCTTTAAAAAAAAAAACAACAACAAAAAAACATTTGTATGGAAAATTACTGAAAATGACTGATTTATAGCTATCCTATAATCTAAAAATTTACATCCCTCTACTTGCAAAAAGCATATAGAAATAAGAAATATCTGTGATGAAGAATTGCTTTACTTTAATGCTTAGGGCATTTATTTAAAGAATATGCATTTACATATTCATGAACTTTATTCTAGTAATT
>NW_028051508.1:0-404 GCF_054177405.1 Leptonychotes weddellii
GGGCGCCTGGGTGGCTCAGTCGTTAAGCGTCTGCCTTCAGCTCAGGTCATGATCTCAGGGTCCTGGGATCGAGCCCCGCATCGGGCTCCCTGCTCCGCAGGAGGCCTGCTTCTCCCTCTCCCACTCCCCCTGCTTGTGTTCCCTCTCTCGCTGTGTCTCTCTCTGTCAAATAAATAAATAAAATCTTTAAAAAAAAAAAAAAAAAAAGAATTTTATATGTAAAGCTTAAACTTTTGATCTCAAGATCCTAATCTCCTGGCGTATCGGTTCAGATGGAACATGAATGTGCTTCTAATGTCATCGTTGAAAGGCACAGAGTCCCAGCTGACAGAGTTCCTAATGTGGCCAAGTCTCTTTATTGTTCTTTTCTGAGAAGTTAGAAAAGAAAGATATCAATCCTTACA
>NW_028051509.1:0-404 GCF_054177405.1 Leptonychotes weddellii
CGCCTGGGTGGCTCAGATGGTTAAGCGTCTGCCTTCGGCTCAGGTCATGATCTCAGGGTCCTGGGATCGAGTCCCGCATCGGGTTCCCTGCTCAGTGCAGAGCCTGCTTCTCCCTCTCCCTCTGCCACTCCCTCTGCTTGTGCTCTTCTGTCTATCTCTCTGTCAAGTAAATAAATAAAATCTTAAAAAAAAAAAAAAAAAAAAAAAGAATTTGTAGTAGATTACTGTAAAGGCATTCTTAAAGATATTTGCCCTTATATTGCATAGTGTTTTCTCTATGAGGAGATTCTTGTATCAGTAACTATCTGGTCTCAGTACTTTTTCCAAAGAATTTGTTTTTAGAAACTGATTCTGATAACTGATATATTTTTCTCTTGCTTACTGTTTGTGTGTCTAATCTCTAG
>NW_028051510.1:0-404 GCF_054177405.1 Leptonychotes weddellii
GCGCCTGGGTGGCTCAGTCGTTAAGCGTCTGCCTTCGGCTCAGGTCATGATCCCAGGGTCCTGGGATCGAGTCCCACATCGGGCTCCCTGCTCGGTAGGAAGCCTGCTTCTCCCTCTCCCACTCCCCCTGCTTGTGTTCCTGCTCTCGCTATCTCTCTCTCTGTCAAATAAATAAATAAAAATCTTTAAAAAAAAAAAAAAAAAGATAGGCTCAGTGAGGTTTGAGGTACTTGATATCAGCCAGATCCCAAATTTCCCCTTTCCAAATTTCATGTTACCACTCTTTCCCATTCTATGCCCTAACTTTTACCTAAAAGATTAGACAAGACTATGGGTTCAACCTATGTTAATGCAGCAACCCAGTTAACCTCAGCCACGTGGGACCACATGAAGAGATTCTTTTA
>NW_028051511.1:0-403 GCF_054177405.1 Leptonychotes weddellii
TGTGTTTTTATAACAGTTTTTATCTCCATCTGTATATAATGGGTCTTTATTCTCTGGGTTCTTGGAAGATTTTTCTTATCCATTATAGGTTTTTCATTTAAGTAGCGTGATTATGATGTTTACTGTTTCGTATCCTTGAAAGTATTTGAGCTTCTTAGATCTGTGGGTTTACAGTTTTCATCTCTTTTATTTTAAGTTGTCCAGTATTTACTTATTTTTTTTTCTATCCTCTTTCTTACCTTTCCTTCTGAGACATACAGGCATACTTCGCTGCTTGCTGAGATTTTAAGTTTTGTTCTTTATTCCTATATGTTTTTACTTTGTCAACTGATTCTATCATCTGTGTTATTTCTGGAGCTTAACCTATTATTGGGCTTTCTTCCCATCAAGGATAGCATAGCAA
>NW_028051512.1:0-8971 GCF_054177405.1 Leptonychotes weddellii
ATCCTGGAGTCCCTGGATCGAGTCCCGCATCGGGCTCCCTGCTCGGCAGGGAGTCTGCTTCTCCCTCTGACCCTCCCAACCCTCCCCCCTCTCATGTGCTCTCTCTCTCAGTCTCTCTCTCTCAAATAAATAAATAAAATCTTAAAAAAAAAAAAAAGCACAGAATATAATCCATCGACACAGAAGAGTCAAGTAATGAGGAGGGTGAAGGAAGAAAATGAGTTACACTAGAGGGTTTTCTCAGATGGTGGTCTGTGATCAGTCACACAAAGCTTCTTCCCAAGGGCTCCTCTAAGTTGGGATGGTGTAGAGAAGCAGACATAGCATGGTGCTCTTCTGAGAGATTGAGTCAACACTGGCAGAAAGTGGCAATAGTCTCCGTGCTCAGGGACTTGGCTTGTGGCCCACACCCTGCTCCTTCTCGAGGCTTCCACCAGCAGCCCCAATAAGCAATGATCAAATGACTCCTCCATAAAAAAGGCCAGAGCTTTTAACATTGCTCGGTTACCTTTTCTTCATCTTTTTTTTGCATGACTAAGTTGGCTTTGGGAGGACTTCTAGAAAACATATCTGGGGAGTCCCTGCATCCTTGAGACAACAGACAAGTTGCTAAGTCAACAGACAAGTTGCTAAGACTTCGAGAGGAAGTCTTGCCACAGTCAAGTTTTGCTGGTCCCAGCAGCACACTAAGCACTGGACATTTGTCATGAGCTTGAGGATCAAAAGGTTACTGAACATTTCCCCCTTATTACTTTCTGGAGTTTCTATTCTGGCTTTTTCCTCTCTCCCTTGCTGTGCTCTGAACTCCAGGCAGAGGATTTTATGTTTATTGTAAAATGAACCGATAAAGGGAAATGGTGGAACTGGGAGGACTTTCTGTTAATGTGACTCATAAACTTTAATGGTTTATTACCCTGAAAGACACCCAATTACCACAGCTCTAATATCTTGCTAATCTTGTATTAAGTTTTTTTTAAAGGGCAAAATGCCAATGAATAGTGTCTCCACTTTCAATTTTCTGAAAATTAAGCTGAACCTTAAAATGTTATCATAAAAGTAAAATGTTTAACTCGTCAGATTAGAGTATGGTTAACATGTAAACATTTTCTTACTATTATTTTCCAGATTAGCTTAGTAGTTCTCTTTTAACACATCATATCATAGAACAATTTGCCAACAAGAACATTCGGCATGACTTAAGGAAACATCAAGATATTCTAAATTTCTTAATGTGAGAGGCACTCTGGATTTGCTGGTCCACAGGTGACATAAAGCAGAAATGTTACTTATACTTAAGTAGAGAATTTTTTCCTCAATGATCATGAAAAAGAAATAACACTGCCCTTTGAAATAATAACTGACTCTTTTTTGTCAAATCATGTTTATAAATGCATATGTAGAAAGATAAAATATAACCAAATCAACATGATGTTCCCTCAAGTCTGATTTTTGTCAACTAATTCTAAATCTGTAATTATGCCTAAAAACTGACAACAGAGAAGTATTTTTCTGTAAAACTTCTCTAGCACAACCAAGCACAAAGTAGTGGTTCCAGAGGTTGGATTTATCATAACTAAACGAAATAAATTTGGCATTTCCCTCGATATTCCCTAAGGGTAAAGAATGAGAATCTAAATTTGGAATTATTTTTAGGTTACATTTTTAACACAGTAAACTGGTCCATAGAAGTGGTACCCTCTACTAATACCTAACAAAAATTGTTTCTCATTCTGAGGAAGATATTATCTTCAAACATTCCAAGTTTTGAGTTATAAGTATCCAGACCTGGGGCGCCTGGGTACTCAGTCGGTTAAGTGTCTGCCTTCGGCTCAGGTTATGATCCCAGGGTCCTGGGAAAGAGCCCTGCATTGGACTTCCTGCTCAGCGGGAAGCCTGCTTCTCCCTCTGCCCTTACCCTGGCTCATGTTTGTGCTCATACACTCTCTCTCTCCGAAATAAACATCTAGACCCCTTAAAGAAGAAAAACAAAAACACTTTCAGGTGGGAAAAGTTTCACTAAGCTTCTTCTGTCTTACCAAACTGGATGTCCTGAAACTAGGTTTCATTTTCCACTAAAGGTGGAACTTTGAGTGGCAGGAAATAGATTCTTATATATGCTCTTCTTAAGATTAACTGTAAAAAATAACTATATTTTCTATTTCAAAATAACAAAATTACAGAAGAGAAAGGGGAAATCACCCAAATCCTATTATCACTTAGATAAAACTTAACATTTGCTGAATGTCCTTCTAAGCATTTTTAATTGTGACAAAATATAAATAATATAATTTACCATTTTAATCACCTTAAGTATACAACTCTGAGGCATTAAGGACATGCACAATGTGGTGCAACTCTTACTACACATTTCTAGAATTTTTTCTTCCTCTCAAAGAGAAACTCTGTATCCATTTGTTATGGGTTGAATTATGTCCCTCAAAAAGAGATGTTGAGGGGCTAGCCCCAGTACCCCAAAATGTGACCTTATTTGGAAATAGAGTTTTTACAGAGGTAATGAGGTCATCAGGGTGGGGTGTAACTGGTATGGCTGGTGTCCTTAAAAGGGTAATTTGGACTAACACAGACATGCACGGAGGAATGATGACGTGAAGACACACAAGGAAATGCCATGCGAGGGAGGAAGACAGGAGTGATGCATCTACAAGTCAAGGAACACCAAAGAATGCCAGCAAACTACCAGGAGCTAGAAAGAAACAAGGAAGATTCACCTACAGGTTTCGGAGGGAGCATGGACTTGCTGACACCTTGATTTTGGACTTCCAGCCTCCAGAACAGAGACAATAAATGTCTGTTTTTTAAGCCAGTACCAGTTTATGGTACTCTGTTATGGCAGCCCTTGGAAATAAATACACCATTAAACAATAGTCTCCTTCCCCACTTCCCCAACCCCTGATAACCTTTATTCTACTTGGTCACTATGAGTTTGCTATTCTAGGTACTTCATATAAGTGGAATTTTTTCTTTCTGTGTCTGGCTATTTCACTCAGCATGTTTTCAGTGTTCATCTATGTTGTAGAAAGAATCAGAATCTCATTCCTTTCTATGGGTGAATAATATTCCATTGTATGTATAGACCACAGATGAATGTTTATCTGTTCATCTGTTGACAGACACTGGGTTATTTCTACCTTGAAGCTCCTGTGAATAATGCTGCTGTGAACACTGGATGACAACTATCTGTGTGAGCCCCTTCTTTCAATTCTTTTGGGTATATACCTAGGACTTGCTAGGTATAAAATCCAATTTATTATTCTTTTATGAATTGTGCTTTGGGGTCATATGTAAGAATCACTGCCTAATTGAAAGTCAAAAAGACTTTCTCCTACATTTTTTTTCTAGAAGTTTTATGGTTTTAGCTCTCACATTTAGGTCTATGAATGATTCATTTAATTGTAGTGTATGGTATTCGGTAAGGGTCTAGGTTCTAAGTTCTCTTCTTCTTTTTGTTTTTGTGTTGTTTTTGCATCTGAATATCCAACTGTTCCACCACCATATGCTGGAAAGATTAGCTTTTCCCCAGTGAATTGTTTTGTCAGCTTTGTTTAAAATACCACATGCTTCTGGCCCATGTGGAGTAATAGTGACCACATTTACCACCCTGCCTGAAACCAGGGAACAGACAAAATATATGAAACAATAGTTTTCAAGACCCTACACGTTAGGCAACAGAGATCAGTGACCCTGAGAGACAGGAAACAAATGAAGTGAGCTCTCCAGCTGTCTTAGTTTATACTACCTTGGTAGTTTCCAGGACATGATACCGGTTGTAGAAACCTAGTGGAGTTTGGGAAAATCCCAGGTGTAGGAAAAACAAGGTGACTAGCTTGTAGGGCAGAATACCAGAGAGGAGAGGGCTGCACAGAGAGACGTCTGGAGATCTGCGAACCACCCCCTTGAGCATTCAGCTGAGTAATGATCAGCACAAGCATGTGGAAGAAGCCACAAGAGGCCTGGGAGAGCACCATCTGACAGGATTAGACATAACAGTGCCCATACAGGATCAAGAAACGTGCCTGCTCTCTCCAGCCAGCCAGATTCACGATTCAGGAAACACCAGGTAAACAAGAGGGTCTTGCCTCAGTAGTGGGGCGTTATTAGCTGGAAGCTGACCACTAATCTGGTCATGTGTAACGAGCCTCAAAAACAACATCCAAAAGGATCAAACGGTTTCCAGGTATTTAAACTGTGTCCCACAACAAAGCTCAAAATATGTCACTAATATAAAAATATTCAGCACCCAAAAAGGTAAACTTAATTATGGCATCCAACAAAAATGATCAGGCATGTGAAAAACCATGAAATTATGATCAACATTGAGAAGAAAATCATCCTTGTCTTTTTTCTGTTCAGTCTTTCATCATTAAATATGCTAACTGTAGATTTTTTTTAAGATGCCTTATCGTGTTGAAGAAATTCCCTCCCATTCCTAATTTGTTGAGTTTTTATCAAACTTGAGTGTTAGATTTTGTCAAATGATTTTTCTGTATCTAAGATGACCCTATTTTCCCCTAATTCTATTAACATGGTGACTCATGTTAATTGTTTAGTAACAACCTTGAGATATGATTCATATACCATGCAATTCACCCATGTAAAGTATACATTCAATAGTTGTTAGTATATTCAGAGTTGTGCAATCATTACCACAATTTTAGGACATTTTCATCACCCCCAAGAAAATCCTTATACCCATGACTATTCACTCCCCACTTTCCACAAGCCACCAACTGATATTCTGTTCCCATGGATTTGCCTGTTTTGGACCTTTCATATAAATGGAAGTATACAATTTGTGTTCTTTTGTGACTGGATCCTTTCATTTAGCATGTTTTCAAGACTCATCCATGGTATATCCATGTATCAGTACTTCATTCCTTTTTATTGCCAAATAATATTCAGTTGCATGGATACACCACATGTTATTTACCCATTCATCAGCTGACAGATATTTCCGTTATTTCCACTATTACGAATAACGATGGCATGAGCATTTATGGACAGGTTTTTTATGTGCACGTATGTTTTCATTTCTCTTGGGAATTATACCTAGGAGTAGGACTGCTGGGTCACACAGCAACACTATGTTTACCATTTTGAAGAAATGTTGGGCTGCTTTTAAAAAGTGGCTGCACTGTTTCACATTCCCACCAGCAGTGGACAAGGTTCTGATTCCTCCACATCCTCACCACCACCTGCCACTGTCATTTTCCCTAGAGCCGTCCTAGTGGGAGGGAAGTGGCACTGTGGTTTTAATTTGCATTTCTCTGATGACTAATGACTGGGAGCATCTTTTCACGTTTATTAGCCATTTGTATATCTCTTTGAGAAATGTCTATTGAGATCCTTTGCTCATTTTTTAAAATTTGGATTGCCTTTTCATTATTGAAATGTAGGAGTACTTTATTCTAGATACAAACCCCTTATCAAATATGTAGTTTACAAACAGTTTCTCCAACTGTGTAGGGTTGTTGTCTTTCATTTTCTTCATGGTGCTTTTTGAAGCACAGATGTTTTGATTTACATGAAGTTCAGTGTATTCTTCTTTTATTGCTTGTGTGTTGGTATCATGTCTAAGAAACCACTACTTAATCCAAGGTCATGATGATTTTACGCCTGTGTTTTCTTCTAAGAGTTTGATAATTTTAGCTAACATTTAGGTCTTTAATCCGTTTTCAGTTAGTTTTTGTATATAATGGGGGGTTTGAACTCATTCTTTATCCTTGTCTTGGTACCCTTGTCAAAAATCAATTGATCAACTGATATATGTGTTTATTTCTGAAGTCTCAATTATATTCCATTGGTCTGTATGCCTATCTTTTTGGCAGTAACACACCGCTTTGATTATTGTAGCTTTGTACTAAGTTTTGAAATCAGGATATGCAAGTCCACCAACATTGTTCTTTTTCAGGATTGTTTTGGCTATTCTGGATCTCTTGAATTTCCACATGAGTTTTAGATCATCTTGCCAATTTCTGTAAAGCCGCCACTGATGGGATTGAATGGGATTGATTAAGTCTGTAGATTGATTTCATAGTATTACTGTAAGTCTTCTGATCCATAAACATGACTGTCTTTTGTTAGAAGGCAGAGGAGGGGCATTAATGTATTGTCCAGAGAGAGAAGGCACTTTAATCCTGAAAAAGGAAGCAAGCCACTCCATACCATTTACACATTTTATTCAAGGTAACGTGCTGGTGGGGGATCAGGCAGGCAGATGGATGATCCAGCCAGTACACAGCCATTTTCCACAGCTATTCTCTACCCAGTCTGGACCTTACTCCCCAGCTTTTAAGGAGTGAGGGGCATAGGGGTGAGGTCACAGGGTAGTTATTCAAAGTGGGGCCTTCTGTGCACCAGTCACTTCTACTAGTTACCTCAAGTGCTCCCTTCTGTGCATTACTTTAGGGAAGATCAAACCAAACCTTCCCGCATTCCAGTCAGGACATACGTTAACCTTCATAGGGCCTGGAACATGTAGCCCCAAGGCAGGTCATTGCACGGGCATGAACAAGATGGAGGGCCAAAGATGGAGTCAGTGTTGTCAGCATTCCTACAGTCTTTCCATATATTTATGTCTTCTATAACTTTTATGTTTTGTACTTCTAGAGTGTAAGTGTTGTGGGTTAAATTGTGTCCCCTCAAAAGATACTGAAGTTTTAACCCCCACTGCTTGTGATTGTGATCTTATTTAGAAACAGGGTCGGGCACCTGGGTGGCTCAGTTGGTTAAGCGACTGCTTTTGGCTCAGGTCATGATCCTGGAGTCCCTGGATCGAGTCCCGCATCGGGCTCCCTGCTCGGCAGGGAGCCTGCTTCTCCCTCTGACCCTCCCCCCTCTCATGTGCTCTCTGTCTCTCTCATTCTCTCTGTCTCAAATAAATAAATAAAATCTTTAAAAAAGAAAAAAAGAAACAGGGTCTTTGCAGATCTGAGTAAAGACCAAGTCATTAGGGTAGGCCCTAAATTCAGTATGACTGGTGTCTTTACAAAAGGGAAATTTGGACACAAAAACAGATACACAGAATACCTTGTGATCAGGGTGATACAGCAGGAGCCAAGGAATGCCAAAGAGTACTAGCAAACCATCAGAAGCTAAGAGGGGCATAAAACACATTTTCCCTCACAGCCCCCAGAAAGAACCAACCCTGCTGACACTTTCATTTTGGACTTGTAGCCAACAGAACTGTGAGAAAATAAATTTCTGTTGTTTAATCCAACCAGTTTGTGGTGCTTTATTATGGCACTCCTGTCAAGCTAATACCATAAGTTTTGCACCTTTTTGGCTAACTTTATTCCTATTTTATTTTTTATTTTTTTGATGCTACTATAAATGTAATGAATGAGGTTCTTAATTTCATTATTGGTTTGTTCATTGAAAGTGAATTGCAATGTAACCGATTTTTGTATACTGATCTTGTATCCTGTAATCTTGTTGAGTTTGTTTATTTTTCAGTGTAAAAAAAGATTTTATTTATTTATTTATTTTATTTATTTATTTGAGAGAGAGCGGACTTTTTAAAAAAAGATTTTATTTATTTGAGAGAGTGAGCATGAGCAGGGGAAGGGGTAGAGGGAGATGATGAGGGACAAGACTCCCCACTGAGCACAGAACCCGTTGCAGGGCTTGATCCCAGGACCCTGAGATCATGACCTGAGCTGAAATCAGATGCTTAGTTGACTGAGCCACCCAGGTGCTCCTCTATGTACAAGACCATGATATCTGCAAATAAAGATAATCTTACTTCTTCCTTTCTAAAAGGAGGACTTTTATTTTTCTTGCTTAATTGTCCTGGCTAGAACCTCTAACATAATGTTAAGTAAAGTGGGGAGAATAGACATTTTTGCCTTGTTTGTGGTCTTAGGGAGAAACCATTCAGTCTCTTACATTAAGTTTGGTTCTAGTTGTGGGTTTTTCTTAGGTGCCCTTTACCATGTTGAGGAAGTTCCCTTCTACTCCTAGTATCCTGTGTGATTTTTATCATCAAGGAGTGTTGAACTTTTTCAAATGTCTTTTCCGCATCTACCGAAATGCTATTTGTCCTTTATTCTATTCATATGGAATGGTACATTAATTGATTTTTGGATGTTAAACCAACCTTGCATTCCTGCAATAAATCTCACTTGGTCTTGGTGTATAATACTTTTACATGTTGCTGGATTTGGTTTGCCAGCATTTTGTTGAGGATTTTTGCATCTGTATTTGAGATACTGGTCTGTAGTTCTCTTTCCCTGTGATGTCTGTGGTGTCAAAGTAACAAAGGCCTCACAGAACACATTATGAATTGTTCCCTTCTATTTTTTGGATGAGTTTGTGAAGAATTGATATTAATCCCTTTTTAAAGAAGATTTATTTATTAGAGAGAGCAAGCATGGGGGGAGGAGTAGAGGGAGAGTGACAAGCAGACTCTGTGCTGAGCATGGCGCTCAATGCAGGGCCAATGTGGGCTCGATCCAAGGACTTCAAGATCATGACCTGAGCTGAAAAAGTTAGAAGCTCAACCAACTGAGCAACCCAGGCGCCCGGATATTAATCCTTTCTTAAGTGGTAGAATTCCTCAGCAAAACCATCTGGGCTGAGGCTTTTCTTTGTTGGACATTTAAATACTAATTCAATTTCTTAACTTGATATACACATATTCAGAGTTCCTATTTCTCCTTTAGTCAGTTTTTGGTAATTTGTGTGTAAGAACTTATCTATTCCATTGAAATTATCTAATTTCTGATGTTTAAGTTGTCCAGTGTCCATTATGAACTTAAAGAAATTCATAATATTCTCTTTCAGTTCCTTTTAGGGTTCATAATCATGTCTCCTCTTTCAGTCCTCATTTTGGTAATTTGTGTCTTGTCTTTTTTCTTGGTTAGTCTAGGAAAAGAATATTTAAAAATCTCCTCAGAGAGAATTCTTAATTGCAGGAAACAAACAGGGTTGCTGGAGTGGGGGGTGGGGTGGG
>NW_028051513.1:0-403 GCF_054177405.1 Leptonychotes weddellii
AGAGAGCATGAGAGGGAGGAGGGTCAGAGGGAGAAGCAGATTCCCCGCTGAGCAGGGAGCCTGATGCAGGACTCGATCCCGGGACTCCAGGATCATGACCTGAGCCGAAGGCAGTCGCTTAACCAACTGAGCCACCCAGGTGCACAGCACAAAAGTTTTTAAACTTTGATTTAATCCAATTAAATTTTTTTTTTTTTTTACCTATCTTACCTATTTTTTCTTTAGTCACTTGTGTTGTTTTTTTTATTCATGAGAGACAGAGCGAGAGAGAAAGGCAGAGGGAGAAACAGGCTCCCAAGGAGCAGGGAGCCTGATGCGGGACTCGATCCCAGGACCCTGAGATCATGACCTGAGCCGAAGGCAGACGCTTAACCATCTGAGCCACCCAGGCGCCCGTCGCTTG
>NW_028051514.1:0-403 GCF_054177405.1 Leptonychotes weddellii
TTTCAAATTATCTGTTATAAGGGCCTTTGAGCAAAATGCTGTTAGTAACTTCATACTCTCCTGTATTAGTCAAGGTTCTCCAGAGAAATAGAAACTGTAAGATAGATAGATGTATAGATAGATAGATAGACAGATAATCTGAAGAAAGAGAGAGAGTGATATATTTTAAAGAACTGGCTTATACAAACATAGGGGCTAGCAAGTCCAAGGTCTATAGGGCAGGCCTGCAGCCTGGATATTTCAACAGAAACTGATGCTGCAGTCTTGAATCCAAAGGCAATCTGGAGGCAGGATTCTTTTTTTTTTTATTATTATTAATTTTTTATTCTTATGTTAATCCCCATACATTACATCATTAGTTTAAGATGAAGTGTTCCATGATTCATTGTTTGTGCATAACACC
>NW_028051515.1:0-403 GCF_054177405.1 Leptonychotes weddellii
ACAAGCCTTTCTCAAGAAACAAGAAAGATTTCAAATACACAACCTAACCCTACATCTAAAGGAGCTGGAGAAAGAACAGCAAATACAGCCTAAACCCAGCAGGAGAAGAGAAATAATAAAGATCAGAGCAGAAATCAATGTAATAGAAACCAAAAGAACAGTAGAACAGACCAAAGAAACTAGGAGCTTGTTCTTTGAAAGAATTAATAAGATTGATTAACCCCTGGCCAGAATTATTAAAAAGAAAGGAGAAAGGACCCAAATAAAGAAAATCATGAATGAGAGAGGAGAGATCACAACCAACACCAAAGAAATACAAACAATTATAAGAACATATTATGAGCAACTCTATGCCAGCAAATTAGATAACCTGGAAGAAATGGATGCATTCCTAGAGATGTAT
>NW_028051516.1:0-403 GCF_054177405.1 Leptonychotes weddellii
CTTCCATTAGCCTTTAATTATTACTCCCAAGGAGTTTATCTCCTCCTTTACTCGAAATACATTCCCATTGTCCTTTCTGGCACTTCTCTCCTGTTAGAGACCAGGAACTCAATTTCTTTTTTCTTTTTCTTTTCTGAGACTTCAATTTCATACGCCAGACAACAGAAAATTTACATAGCAATTAAGAGCATTATATGGTTGACCTCAGGCTGACCTCTTCCACTCTATGCCCAAAATTGAGAACTGATGCAGGACAGCTTCTAATTAGTTCCCCCCAGAAAACCTAGGAAAGAGTAGCTAAGGCCCTTTCATGTCTTGTCTGGGAGCTCTGGCAGGTGTTCGTTGAAGACAGCCCAGATAACACAGCTAGGGGACGTACCACCTGCTGAAAATGACAGCACTA
>NW_028051517.1:0-403 GCF_054177405.1 Leptonychotes weddellii
GCGAGAGAGGGAACACAAGCAGGGGGAGTGGGAGAGGGAGAAGCAGGCTTCCCGCTGAGCAGGGAGCCCGATGTGGGGCTCGATCCCAGGACTCTGAGATCATGACCTGAGCCGAAGGCAGACGCTTAACGACTGAGCCACCCAGGCGCCCCAAGGGGACACTATTGATTATAACACTGAGTTGCAGGCATAAATGGGACTCTCCTAGTGAAATGAGGCCATTTGTTACAAGTTTTTTTTTTTTTTAAAGATTTTATTTATTTATTTGAGAGAGAGAGAATGAGAGACAGAGAGCACGAGAGGGAAGAGGGCAGAGGGAGAAGCAGACCCCCCGCCGAGCAGGGAGCCCGATGTGGGACTCGATCCCGGGACTCCAGGATCATGACCTGAGCCGAAGGCAGTC
>NW_028051518.1:0-403 GCF_054177405.1 Leptonychotes weddellii
CGATTTTATATATTATTCATGGCATATAGCCTAGTCCATGCTCTAGCTGTTTCTATGGCTTGGGCTTCGTTGGTCTTCCACTGCTCCGCTACATCATTTGCTAATGGATCATCTGGATTGGGAGCACTTAACAAAGCCTGGATCGATAGCAGAACTGTGCGGATCTGCAGTGCTGGGGACCACTTATCTTTCAAAATATCTAAACATATTCTTCCCAACTTGTCTACATTAGGATGATAAATTTTGGTCATGAAACGTACTTTAGGGGCTGCCATCGGGTATTCTTCTGGTAGGAATAGTTCAAGCTTAAAAGTCCCTCCCTCAAAGGGGGAATCCTGGGGGCCAGCAATGACCACATGAAAATAACGGGCGTTGCTCTCATCTGGTTCTGCTTTAATGCCAG
>NW_028051519.1:0-403 GCF_054177405.1 Leptonychotes weddellii
CTAGATAGAATCATATATATCCTATGGTTCTGGGCAGGAGGACAAAGTTCATGGGTAGAGGAAAGTGAGGTGACATGTGTTTTGGGCTAGCCACAGCCTACAATAGCCAATGTTGGGATGAGACTGGCCCTTATGGTTCTTATTATGACTGCAAGATGCCCTGAGGAAAACTTTGATGTAGTCAGGAAACTTTGGGGGGATAAAACAGTTTATTATTTATAAGAACTGGAAATTACACAGCAACACCTGGGGCCCCACAGATAGAGAGAGAGGGAGAGAGAGAGAGAAAGAATGAGCACAAAAGAGTGCCTGCACAGGGGCCAGGGTTTTAGTGCAGCAGAGAGTAGGGGCCTAGGGGTTTACGAGCTCACTCCTTATTGGTGAATTTCAAACATAAGAATGG
>NW_028051520.1:0-403 GCF_054177405.1 Leptonychotes weddellii
CTTTTAATCTGACTAAAAGTGATCAGATTATTTATATTTTGATAGATAGCCACAGGTGTCAACAGCTCAGTTAAGCTGGGAAACACCAACGTGGCCCTAAGAAAATGCATCAGGGGGGCGCCTGGGTGGCTCAGTTGGTTGAGCGGCTGCCTTCGGCTCAGGTCATGATCCTGGAGTCCCTGGATCGAGTCCCGCATCGGGCTCCCCGCTCGGCGGGGAGTCTGCTCCTCCCTCTGGCCCTCCCCCCTCTCATGTGCTCTCTGTCTCTCTCATTCTCTCTGTCTCAAATAAATAAATAAAAAAAAAAATCTTTAAAAAAAGAAAATGCATCAGGGGCCTGCACTCGTACCCGCCTTGTTCTTCCCTACTCCTTCTCCCCCAGCTCAGGAAATGGTAACTCTTC
>NW_028051521.1:0-403 GCF_054177405.1 Leptonychotes weddellii
TCCTGGGATTGAGCCCCCTCTCAGGCTCCCTGCTCAGCGGGAAGCCTGCTTCTCCCTCTCCCACTCCCCCTGCTTGTGTTCCCTCTCTCGCTGTGTATCTCTCTGTCAAATAAATAAAATCTTAAAGAAAAAGAAATTCTGATTTTCTTTTATTACGACTCATTTGATTTTCCTTACCTAGTTCTTTATTTCCAGGCTATCCAGCTGTCTCTGCAATGATTAGGACATATTTTTCCCCAAGGAACAATGAAGTTCTTCTATGGCTGAAGTCCTAGGGAATCTATTAGTATCCATATTTGCAAAGTGAGCTAGAGATGGATGCAGTTCAGTCTTTTACTCATTATGCTTTACTGCCTTAGGTACTGTTCCAGGATGGATATAATTTAACTAAATTTTGTGTTAT
>NW_028051522.1:0-403 GCF_054177405.1 Leptonychotes weddellii
ACTATCAACACAACTTTTGACTGTCCCTCACTTACAAGCTCTTTCACACCTCCCTGGGTTAGCCTGTGCCTCTGCCTTTGCCCTCCCCTTCCTTTTTTTTAAATATATTTTTTAAAGATTTTACTTATTTGAGAGAGAGAGCACGAGCAGGGGGCAGAGCAGAGGAAGAGGGAGAAGCAGACTCCCCGCTGAACAGGGAGCCCGATCCTGGGCTCGATCCCAGGACTCTGGGATCATGACCAGAGCTGAAGGCAGATGCTTAGCCCACTGAGCCACCCAGGCACCCCTGCCCCTCCCCTTCCTTTTCACCTGATCAACCCCCACCCAGTCTTCAAAATCACCCCACTGTGGGGCGCCTGGGTGGCTCAGTCGTTAAGCATCTGCCTTCAGCTCAGGTCATGAT
>NW_028051523.1:0-8970 GCF_054177405.1 Leptonychotes weddellii
TGTTTCTCTAGTTCTTTAAGTGTAAAGTTAGTTGGTGAATTTGGGATTTTTCTATTTTTTTGAGTGAGGCTTGGATGGCTATGTATTTGCCTCTTTGCAGTATCCCATATGTTTTGGACCAATGTGTTTTTGTTCTCATTGATTTCCATGAATTGTTTAAGTTCTTTGATTTCCTGGTTGACCCAAACATTCTTGAGCAGAGTGGTCTTTAGCTTCCAAGTGTTTGAATTTCTTCCAATTTTTTTCTTGTGATTGAGTTCCAGTTTTAAAGCATTATGGTCTGAAAATATGCAGGGAATAATCTCTTGGTATCAGTTGAGACCTGATTTGTGACCCAGTATGTGGTCTATTCTGGAGAAAGTTCCATGTGCACTCAAGAAGAATGAGCATTCTGTTGTTTTAGGGTGGAATGTTCTGTATCTATCTATGAGGTCCATCTGGTCCAGTGTGTCATTCAAAACTCTTGTTTCTTTGTTGATTTTCTGCTTAGATGACCTATCTATTGCTGAGAGTGGAGTATTGAGGTCTCCTACAATTAACATATTGTTATCAATATGACTCTTTATTTTGGTTAACAGTTGGCTTATATAGATGGCTGCTCCCATGTTGGGGGCATAGATATTTACAATTGTTAGATCTTCTTGTTGGATAGACCCTTCAAGAATGATATAGTGTCCTTCTGTGTCTCTAACTACAGTCTTTGGCTTAAAATCTAATTTGTCTGATATAAGAATTGCTACCACAGCTTTCTTTTGAGGTCCTCTGGCATGGAAGATGGATCTCCATCCCTTCACTTTCAGTCTGGATGTATCTTTGGGTTCAAAATGAGTCTCTTGTAGACAGCATATGGATGGGTCCTGTCTTTTTATCCAATCTGTGACCCTGTGACGCTTTATGGGAGCATTTAGGCTGTTCACGTTGAGAGTTATTATTGAAAGATATGACTTTATTGTCATCGTGTTGCCTGTTAAGTCCTTGTTTCTATAGATTGTCTCTGTAAATTTCTGTTCTATATCACTCTTGGTGTCTTTCTCCTTTTATAGAACCCCCCTTAATATTTCTTGCAGGGCCGGCTTAGTGGTCAAATATTCTTTCAGTTTCTGCTGGTCTTGGAAGCTCTGCATCTCTCCATCCATTCTAAATGACAGCCTTGCCGGATAAAGTACTCTTGGCTGCATGTTCTTCTCATTTAGTACCCTGAATATGTCTTGCCAGCCCTTTCTGGCTTTCCAGGTCTCTGTGGATAGGTCTCACATTATTCTGATGTTCCTCCCTCTGTACATAAGGAATCTCTTCCCACTAACTGCCCTTAAGATGGCTTCCTTGGTTCTAAGATTTGCAAGTTTTACTATTACATGCCGGGGCATTGGCCTGTTCTCCTTGATCTTGGGAGGGGTCCTCTCTGCCTCTAGGACACGAATGTTTGTTTCATTCCCCAGATTAGGGAAGTTCTCAGCTATGATTTGCTCAAATATATCTTCTAGTCCTCTCTCTCTCCATCCCCTCAGGGATCCCAATAATTCTGACATTGGAATGTTTCATGGTGTCACTTCTCTGATTCTGTTTTCATGGATTCTGAGTTGCTTTTCCTTGGCCTCCCCTTTTTTCTTCTTTTCTATCAATTGGTCTTCTAGATCATTAATTTATTCTTCTGCCTCGCTTACCCTAGCTGTTAGATTATCTAGATTAGATTGGATCTCATTGATAGCATTTTTAAGTTCTGCCAGCTCAGCTTTCATTTCTGCCCTTAGAGACTCTATGTTGCCATTAATTGATTTCTCCATTCTAGCTATTGTCTTCATAACTGCTACCCTGAAGTCCATTTCCGACATCTTGGTTATATCTGTATCCATTTGTAAATCTGTGGCAGAAGTCAGTCTCTGAGTCTTTCCTATTTTGGGGGTTCCTCCTCCTAGTCATTCTGTTGAGGGGTGGTTGAGGGAATGTACAGAGTTCAAATTACTGACCACAACCCAAGCAAGATGCACCTATTTTATAGGGACCTTAGTGTTGTGGGCCTCTTGTTCTCCCAGTCTGTCTTCTGGGGGAGGGGCCTGCCACACTGGTACTCAGGCAACCCTGTTTGGGCAGAGTTGCCCTGCCCCTTGTGGGGGGATGGGCTCAGTGAAAACCGGATTTTGGGGGCTTTTGTTCTCCAGTGGCTTTCCCTGGCGGCTTTCTGCATCTCTTCTGAGAGTCAGTGCAGAAGAGACTGTTTCCAACCCTCTGCCTCAGAGCAGAGAGATCGCAGTCTGTTCTTCAGTGAGCTCTCCAGGCCACACTATCTCTGTTTCTGTCTGTGCTGCTATAAACTGCAGTGTCTGGGTTGTGCGCCCCTCAGCAGGGCTCCCAGTCCTCACCTCCAGGTCGGTGCACGGGAGCACGTCTCTGCCCTTTGTGCTTTTAAAACTGCCAGCTGCCCCCAGTTTGCATGCACGGCCCCACCGCCCCAGGTTTCAGTCTGGGCGGCTGACCTGAGGTCCTTTCCCCACCTCTACCAGTGTGCAACTCTGTGCCCTGTCCCCAGCATGGGAGGCTATCGCCCACTGAAGGTGTAGGATCCCCACAGCTCCCTCTCCCTTTCGTTTATTTTCTGATATCTGCCTGCGGAATCACGGCTCCCCACTTCATACTTCAAAAATGACCGCCTGTGATATTCTGTTTGTAGAGATCCAGATATATCTTCTTACAACTCAGGCTGATTTCATGGGTGTTCAGAGTGGTCTGGTAGATATGCAGCTCAATTCAGGAGACCGGTTGGAATAGGGTCCCCTACCCCTCCTCCACCCTCCCCCCTCCCTCTATCCATAGCTACTTTAAATGTAAATGGACTAAATGCTTCAGTCAAAAGACATAGGATGACTGAATGGATAAAAAGAAAACAAGACCTATCTATATGCTCTCTATAAGAGATTCTCTTCAGACATGAAGACACATACAGAGTGGAAGTAAAGGGATGGAAAAGATATCCCATGCAAATGGAAGCAAGAACTAAAAGCCAAAGTAGTAATACTTATATCAGACATAATAGAGTTTAAAAACAAAGACTGTAGCATTAGACAGAGAAGTGCATTACATAACGATAAAGGGATCAATCCAACAAGATGCTATAAAATTTTAAGTATCTATGTGCCCACCACAGGAGCACCTAAATATGTAAACCAAATAGTAAAATAGGTAAAGGCAGAAACTGACAGTAATACAATAACAGTGGGAGACTTTAATAACATACTTACATCACTGGACAAATCATCCAGACAAAAAATCAACAAGGAAATAGTGGCTCTGAATGACACATTAAACCAGATGAACCTAACAGATATATACTGAACATTCCTTCCAAACAGGAGAACACATTCTTTCCAAGTGTATATGGAATATTTTCAAGGATAGATCACATTTAAGCCACAGAAAAAGTCTCAATAAATTTAAGAAATTTCAAATTTTTATCAAGCATCTTTTCTGACCACAACGTATGAGACTAGAAATGAATTACAAGGGGGGAAAAAAACTGAAAAAAATACTTGGAGGCCAAACAACATGCTAATTAAAAAAAAAAAGGGATCAATGAATAAATCAAACAGGAATTCAAAAAATACATGGAGACAAATGAAAATACAATAGTCTAAAATCTTTGGAGCACAGCAAAAGCAGTTTTAAGAGGGAAGTTTATAACGATACAGGCCTACCTCAAGAAACAAGAAAAGTCTCAAATAAATCTAACCTTACACCTAAAGGAAACAAAAAAAGAACAAATGTAGTACCAAGCTGGTTAAAAGAAAGAAAGAAAGAGAGAGAAAATGAGAGAGAGGAAGGAAGGAAGGGAGGGAGGGAGGGAGAAAGGGGGAGGGGGGAGGGGGAGGGAGGGAGGAAGGAAGGATAGATGGATAACAGTAGAAATAAAGACTAGAAAAAATAGAAAAGATCAATGAAACCAAGACCTGGGTCTTTGTAAAAATAAACAAAATTGATAAACCTTAGCCAGATGCATCAAGAAAATAGAGAGGACTGATATAAATAAAATCAGAAATGAAGGAAGAGGAATAACAACCAAAACCACAAAAATACAAAAATTAGAAGACAATACTATGAAAAATTATATGCCAACAAATTGATCAACCTATATAAAAATGGATAAATTCCTAGAAACATACAACTTTCCAAAACGGAATCAGGAAGAAATAGCAAATCTGAACAGACCAAGTGCCAGTAACAAAATTGAATTGGTAGTCAAAAAACTCCCAATAAACAAAATTCCAGGACCAGATGGCTTCACAGGTGAATTCTACCAAACATTTAAGGGAAAGTGAATACCATGCCCTCCTAATGTCCATCACCCAGGTACCTCATGTGATGTAATGAGCACTGGGTATTATCTAAGACTGATTAATCACTGAACTCTACCTTTGAAACCAATAATACATTATATATTAATTGAATTTAAAATTAAAAGTCAATCAAAAAATATGCCAACTCAGGAAAAATAAAGAAAAAAAGTGAATACCTATTCCTCTCAAACTATTACAAAAAAATAAAAGACAAAGGAAAACTTCCAAAGACATTCTATGAGCATAGCATTACCCTGCCTGATACCAAATCCAGACAAAAACACTACAAAAAGAATATTACAGGCCAATATCCCTGTTGAACATAGATGCAAAAATCAATATCCCTGTTGAACATAGATGCAAAAATTCAGTTTGCCTAGCTAGCTAGCTAGGCAAACTGAATTCAACAATACTTTAAAAGGATCATTCAATATGATCAAGTAGGATTTATTCCACGTTTGCAAGGATGGTTTGATATTTGCAAGTCAACCAATGTGATACAACACATTAATGAGAGGAATGAAAAAAACCATATGATCATCTCAGTAGATATAGCAAAGGCATTTGACAAAATACAACATCCATTCATGATTAAAAAAAAAAGCAATTTGTTTTAGAAGGAACATACCTCAACATAATAAAGACCATACATGAAAAACCCGCCACTAACATCATAACCTGAAAACATTTCCTTTAAGATCAAGAACAAGACAAGGATATTCATTCTCACCACTTTTATTCAACAGACTACTGGAAGTTCCAGATACACCAGATAAGAAATAGAAGGCATCCAAATTGGTAAAGAATAAATAAAACTATCACTATTTGCAGATTCCATGACACTACCTATAGAAAACCCTAAAGACTCAACCAAAAACTATTAGAATAAATGAATTCTGTAAAGTTTCAGGAAACAAATATGCAACTATCTGTTACATATCTATATACTAATAATGAAATAGCCTAAAAAGAAATTAAGAAAACAATCTCATTTACAATTACACCCAAAAGAATAGATTTAACCAAGGAGGAAAAAGACCTATGCTCTAAAAACTATAAGACATTGATGAAAAAAATTGGAGATGACCCAAAGAAATAGAAAAATAAACCATGCTCATGAACTAGAAGAATTAACATTGTTAAAATATGCATACTACCCAAAACATTCTACAAATTCAATGCAATCCCTATCAAAATACCAATAGCATTTTTCACAGAACTAAAATTGATCTGGAACCACAAAAGGCCGCAAATAGCCAAAGCAATCATGATAAAGAACAAAGCTATAGGTATCAAAATCCCAGATTTCAAAATATACTACAAAGTTACTGGCAAAAAAACAAAAAAGACACACAGATCAATAAAACAGAATATAGAACCCAGAAATAAACCCATACTTATATGATCAATTGATCTATAACAAAGGAGGCAAGAATATACAATGAAAAAAAAATACCCTCTTCAACAAATGGTGTTGGGCAAACTAGACAGCTACATGTAAAAGAATGAAACTGAACCACTTTCTTAGACAAAAATTACTCAGAATTAATTAAAGATCTAAATGTGAGACCTGAAGCCATAAAACTCCTAGAAGAAAACATGGGCAGTAAACACTTTGACATCAGTCTTAGCAACATTTTTCTAGATAGACCTCCTCAGACAAGGGAAACAAAATCAAAAATAAACTAGTGAGACTAAACCAAAATAAAAAGTTCTTGCACAGTGAAGGAAACCATCAACAATAACAAAAAACAACCTAACTGAATGGGAGAAGATATTTGTAAATGATACATTCAATGAAAGGTTAATATCCAAAACACATAAAGAAGTCATATAACTCATGCCAAAAAAAATAAAAAACCTCAACATATAATCCAATTTGAAAATTGGCAGAGAACATGCATAGTTTTTCAAAGAAAACATACAGATGGTCAACAGTCCAATAAAAAGATACTAAACATCACTAATCATCAGGGAAATGCAAATCAAAACCACAATGAGACATCACCTCACACCAGTCAGAAGAGCTAAGTATCCAACAAACAGACTTAAGTACAAAGGATAAACTGATGGTTGCTAGAGGAGAGGTGCGTGCAGAGATCGGTAAAATGGGTGAAAGGGATTAAGAGGTACATACTTGTATTATAAAATAGGTAAGCCCTGGAGGTGAAAAGTACAACATAGGAAATATAGTCAATAATATCATAATAACATTGCATGGTGACAAATGGTGACTACACTTACCATGGTCAGCACAGAGTAATGTATAGAAATACTGAATCATTACAGTGTACACCTGAAATTAATATAACATGATGTGTCAACTATACTTTTACTAATAGAAAAGAAATATTCATGGTAATGTTAATGTTCTATATCTCAATAGGTATTTGAGTTTCATGGGTTATGTATGTGCGCATTTACAAAAATACAGTGAAGGTACATGAAAAATATGTCCAGTACACTGTATCTAAATTGTATATCAATAGAAAAATAACTGCAAACAGAATATTGGTCTAATGATATGCATGCTGAAGTATTTAGGATGAAGTGTTATTGTCTGCAAGTTACTTTGAAATGTTTCAAAAAACTAAAATGTAATGAAGGATGGACAGAGGAATGGATACATGACTAGATTGTGAAAAATCAAGTATAGTAAAATGTTAAAGGTAGATTCTATGAGGTGGATATATGACTGTTTACTGTCAAGTACTGTCAGTGTTTGAATATGTTCATTGAAAAGCACTTTTAAAAAATGAGGATAGATTATGGACTTGTTGTACAACATCAAGCTTATGAACTCTTGTACTAGAGGGTCCTAGTAGGAAAAGACAGACAGAAAGGGGCAGAAAATTTATTTGAAGAAATAATAGTTGAAAACTTCCCTAACCTGGAAAATCCAGGTGTAGGAATCACAGAGAGCCCAAACAAGATGAACCCAAGGAGATCCACACCAAGACACAAATAACTAAAATGTCAAAAATTAAACAAAATGAGAATCATAAAAGCAGAAACAAACAAATTAGTTACATACAAGGGAAACCCCATATGGCTATACAGTGATTTTTCAACTTTACAGGCCAGAAACGAGCGGCATAATATATTCAAAGTCTGAAAGGAGAAAACCTACAACCAATAATACTCTACCTGGTGAGTTTATCATTCAGAACTGAAGGAGAGATAAAGACAAACAAAAGTTAAAAGAAGTTCATTGCCACTCATTCACCAGGACACCTTTGGTCAGTACTCCCTCTGTGCAAAGAGCCCTGGGACCTCCCCGCAGCCCAGCATGAACCCACTTCATCTTCAGCTGTCCTGCCAGAGCACTATCTGTACAAAGAGCCCCAGGACTGCCTAGCCTGCCCCAACTTCAGCTCAGGCCATCCCCACAGAGAAGCTCCAACACAGAGCGTCCCAGGAACTCCAGGCAATACCAGTCACAACTCCAGCCAGCCAAAATCACCATGCAATCTCAGTCTACACAGGAGACGATCATATACAACATATATGCCTAATTCATAGAAACAAACACTGAAAATCAAGCAAAATAAAACAGAGGAATATGCTCAAATCAAAGAACAAGACAAAACTTCCAAAAAAAAAAAAAAAACTAAATGAGAAAGAGATAATGACTATCTGATAAAGAGTTCAAAGTAATGGTTACAAAGATGCTCACAAAACTAGGGAGAAGAGTGAAATAACTCAGAACTTCAACAAAGAGATAGAAAATATAAAAAAGAATCGATTAGAGTTGAAGAATATAATAACTGAAATGAAAATTACACTAGAGGGAATCAACGGATTCAAGAATGCAGAAAATCAGTGACCTGAAAGGGTAACAGAGAGCACCTGAGCTAAATAGCAAAAAGAAAAAATTATTTTTAAAAATGAGGATAGGTGAATGAATCTCCTGGACAACCTCAAATGAACAAACATTCACATTATAAGGGGTCCCAGAAGAAGGGAAGGAGGGGTGGGAGGAAAACATATTGAGAATAGCAGCTGAAAATTTCCCAAACCTGGGGAAGGAAACAGACATTCAGATTCAGGAAACAGAGAGAGTTTGAAACCAGATGAACCTAAGGAAATCCAAAACATGACACATACTAATTAAAATGTCAACAATTAAACAGAGTGAGAGAATCTTAAAAGCAACAAAAGCAACTAGTTACACAGAAGGGGAGCTCCATAAGGCTAAGAGCTGATTTTTCAGCAGAAACTTACAGGCCAGAAGAAAGTGGCATGATATATCAAAGAGCTGAAAGTGAAAAACCTGCAACAAAGAATACACTACCCAGCAAAATTATCATTCAGAAGTAAAGAAGAAATAAAAAGTTCCTCAGATAAACAAATTTAAAGGAGTTCATCACCACTGAACTGGCCATCCAAGAAATGTTAAAGCAAATTCTTTAAGTGGAAAAGAAAAGGTCACAATTAGAAATAAAATTATGAAAGGACAAGTTTCATGAGTAAAAGCAAACATACAATAAAGGTAGTAGAGGAATCATTTTTTTTTGTATTTTTTTTTATTCTTATGTTAATCCCCATACATTACATCATTAGTTTTAGATGAAGTGTTCCATGATTCATTGTTTGTGCATAACACCCAGTGCTCCATGCAGAATGTGCCCTCCTCAATACC
>NW_028051524.1:0-403 GCF_054177405.1 Leptonychotes weddellii
AAAAAAAAAAAAAGAAAAAGAACCAATAATCAATAACAAAAACAACTTTAAAAACAGCAGGAGTGAGGGGCCCCTATGTGGCTCAGTCAGTTAAGCATCTGCCTTCAACTCAGATCATGAACCCAGGGTCCTGGGATTGAGCCCCTGTTGAGGGGAGCCTGCTTCTCCCTCTCGCTCTGCGCCTGCCCCCACTCATGCTCTCTTTCTCTCTAACTCAAATAAATAAAAAATTCTTAAAAAAAAAAAATACCAGGAGGGAAATTTCACTTTAGGAACAAAAAAAAAATCTTAATTAAATCATAACATTTAAAAAAAAAACACAATACTTGATGGCATTTATGATTTTGTCTTCCTATACACTAGTCAGTCATACTGAACCTTTCCTTCTTTGTTATTTTACTGT
>NW_028051525.1:0-403 GCF_054177405.1 Leptonychotes weddellii
TTTCAAATTATCTGTTATAAGGGCCTTTGAGCAAAATGCTGTTAGTAACTTCATACTCTCCTGTATTAGTCAAGGTTCTCCAGAGAAATAGAAACTGTAAGATAGATAGATGTATAGATAGATAGATAGACAGATAATCTGAAGAAAGAGAGAGAGTGATATATTTTAAAGAACTGGCTTATACAAACATAGGGGCTAGTAAGTCCAAGGTCTATAGGGCAGGCCTGCAGTCTGGATATTTCAACAGAAACTGATGCTGCAGTCTTGAATCCAAAGGCAATCTGGAGGCAGGATTCTTTTTTTTTTTATTATTATTAATTTTTTATTCTTATGTTAATCCCCATACATTACATCATTAGTTTAAGATGAAGTGTTCCATGATTCATTGTTTGTGCATAACACC
>NW_028051526.1:0-403 GCF_054177405.1 Leptonychotes weddellii
AAACGAAAATAACTGTTGTACTGTCCAATTCCGAACTTAAAGGCAAAGTTTAACTCATTGATCTTTTAAAAGAAAATAATCTTTTAGGAACAATCTCTGCTGCTGTCAACATCATCATTCACTTTAGAAAATGAAAAGTCAAGGGTGCCTGGGTGGCTCAGTTGGTTAAGCGACTGCCTTCGGCTCAGGTCATGATCCTAGAGTCCCAGGATCGAGTCCCGCATCGGGCTCCCTGCTGAGCAGGGGGTCTGCTTCTCCCTCTGCCCTCTTCCCTCTCATGCTCTCTGTCTCTCATTCTCTCTCTCTCAAATAAATAAATAAAATCTTTAAAAAAAAAAAAAAAAGAAAATGAAAAGTCAAAGTGATGACACATCTTTCTCGCAGGCGGAAGCGACCTGGAACA
>NW_028051527.1:0-403 GCF_054177405.1 Leptonychotes weddellii
ATTGCCAAGAATGTGTTGTCCAAAATGCCTGTTTAGTTTTTAAAGATGGAACTCCACCCTTTGCTTGGTTTTAAGTATGTATGGAATGTTATGATAGGACATAGTAGTAGTGGTGGTCAGACAAATGGAAATGGTGGGGAGACAAAAATATACATGTGAAATAAACTCAGTATTTTAATAAAGTAAAAAAAAAAAAAAAAAAAAAAAAGTATTTGCAAACCTATCATAAATGTTAGACAGGACCAGTTTTAAAAATCTGTATACTGCAGAACATGATTTCTGTGAGATGATATGCAAAATATTAGAAGAAAATTAAAAATTTCTGCATGGTCAAACAAGTTGGGAGACATGGGGTTACAAGGAGATTAAAGGTCTTTTTATCTCAGAACTTCTCAGACTCCTC
>NW_028051528.1:0-403 GCF_054177405.1 Leptonychotes weddellii
TCACAGAACAAGTTAGGAGAGGTGAAAGTTCGCAGGGACCGTGTGTCAGGGCAGAGTCGGGAGGGAGCTCCCGGTAAGTGGGAGGATTCTGCGGTGATGAGGAGGTCACCGCGCGGCCCCCGGGGAAATCGCGACGCGCACACAGAGCAGGGCCGGCTGTGCTCTGTGCCGTCCAGCGGGACAGCTCCCGGTCAGCTCGGGAGCAGACAACCTGCGGGAAGCCAGGCCTCACGCTTTCCCGAGAGGACCGTGGGCTCTGGGAGGCCTGGGGACTGAGGGCAGTCACGGGTGGCCCTGTCAGTCGGCCCCGCGGGTTTGGCTGCAGATCCTCCTCCTGCGCCCCTAGGACGAGATCCAACAATGGGGTCATGGAGTCCTGGGGAATCCCTCGGATAGAGGAGCA
>NW_028051529.1:0-403 GCF_054177405.1 Leptonychotes weddellii
CAACAGACACATGAAAAAGTGCTCAATATCGCTCAGCATCAGGGAAATCCAAATCAAAACCTCAATGAGATACCACCTCACACCAGTCAGAATGGCTAAAATTAACAAGTCAGGAAACGACAGATGTTGGCGGGGATGCGGAGAAAGGGGAACCCTCCTACACTGTTGGTGGGAATGCAAGCTGGTGCAGCCACTCTGGTAAAATGTATGGAGGTTCCTCAAAAAGTTGAAAATAGAGCTACCATATGATCCAGCAATTGCACTACTGGGTATTTACCCCAAAGATACAAAAGTAGGGATTCGAAGGGGTACGTGCACCCCGATGTTTATAGCAGCAATGTCCACAATAGCCAAACTGTGGAAAGAGCCAAGATGTCCATCGACAGATGACTGGATAAAGAAG
>NW_028051530.1:0-403 GCF_054177405.1 Leptonychotes weddellii
TGTGATGGGAGTCCACCCACATTTTTGTCTCCCCTACTAGAAGGAAAACTCCATGAAGGGCAAGGGTTTTGGTCAGTTCTGAGAGCAGCTCTATCCCCATGCCTTAAACAATGTTTGACAGGTATCAACCATACATTTGTTTATGAATAAATGAATCTTCCCAGCTAAATTACAAATTCCCTGAACAGAAAAATTAGTCAAAAATTTTAAGAGGCAGAAAAGAAAAAGTATAGTTTGGACTCAGCCCCAAGTTGAGGAACAATATCAAAGATGTCAAGAAAGCAAAAAAACAAAACAAAACAAAACTCTTTCTAAATATGTAAGAGAATCCCCCCTCCAAAAAACTAAACAGTAAGAATAGGTAGAAAACAAGTTTTAGGCTTATATTCTTGTTTTTCTGTAA
>NW_028051531.1:0-403 GCF_054177405.1 Leptonychotes weddellii
GGCGCCTGGGTGGCTCAGTTGGTTAAGCGACTGCCTTCGGCTCAGGTCATGATCCTGGAGTCCCGGGATCGAGTCCCGCATCGGGCTCCCTGCTCGGCAGGGAGTCTGCTTCTCCCTCTGACCCTCCTCCCTCTCATGCTCTCTGTTTCTCATTCTCTCTGTCTCAAATAAATAAATAAAATCTTTAAAAAAAAAAAAAAAAAAAAAAGGTATGATCAATAGTTTAGCTATTGTGGATATTGCTGCTATAAATATTGGGGTGCAAGTGCCCCTTTGAATCACTATGTTTATAGCTTTTGAGGTAAATACCCAGTAGTGCAATTGCTGGGTTATAGGGTAGCTCTATTTTTAACTTTCTGAGGAACTTTCATACTATTTTCCAGAGTGGCTGCACCCGTTTGCA
>NW_028051532.1:0-403 GCF_054177405.1 Leptonychotes weddellii
AAGTGGGCCTCGGTGGCCCCATGTGCCCCTCACAGCCGGGGCGCATGCTCCCAAGTCAACGCGAACTCAGAAAAGGGACCAGGGGGCTCCCGATCCCTGTTCTGTCACTTCTGACTGGGTGACCTCAGGTAATTCTCCCCACTGATTCCACCCCCACCGGCTCTGCGTCCCCCTCTGGAATGTGGGACAATGCTGCCCCTTCCCCCCCACCCCGTGCCTGGTGCACAGGTTAAGAATTTGAACTAAGTGCTACCTGTGGATGATCTCAGTTAATCCTTATTATAGTCATAGGAGATGGTCTATTGCATATCCCCTGTATCCCCGTCTCTCTGAGGGTGGAGATGAAGGTGGGGTTGAGGATGGATATGAGAGTGGAGGTGAAGATGGAGGTGAGGGTGGAGGT
>NW_028051533.1:0-403 GCF_054177405.1 Leptonychotes weddellii
TGTGATTCTATTTATATGAAATGTCCATGATAGGAAATCCAGATGGACAGAAAGTAGATCAGTTGTTGACAGGGACTGGGGAGAGGGAGCAATGAGAGTGACTATTAAGGAATAATGTGTGTGGTGGGTTTTTTCGGAGTGATGAAAATATTCTGGGAGCACCTGGGTGACTCAGTCAGTTGAGCATCCGACTCTTGATCTCAGTTTGGGTCTTGATCTCAGGGTCGTGAGTTCAAGCTTCGTGTTGGGCTCCATGCTGGGTGTGGAGCCTACATTAAAAAAAAAAATTCTGGAACTAGGTAGTGGGGATGGTTATGCAACTCTGTGAATATGCACAAAACTCCTGAATTGTATACTCTTTTTTTTTTTTTAAGATTTTATTTATTTACTTGAGAGAGAGAGA
>NW_028051534.1:0-8970 GCF_054177405.1 Leptonychotes weddellii
TTTTCTGTTTTGGGGGCTCCTCCTCCTAGTCATTCTGTTGATGGGTGTTTGAGGGAATGTATAGAGTCCAAATTATTGGCCAGAACCCAAGCAGCCTGTCCTCTGCGGGGGGGGGGGGGCTGCCGCACTGTTACACAGGCAACCCTGATTGGGCAGAGTTGCCCTGTGCCCCTGTGGTGGGGGATGGGTTGTGGGAATCAGTCTTTGGGGCTTTTGTTCTCTGGCGCCTTTCCCTGGTGGCTTTCCACGTCTCTTCCACGAGTCAGAGCAGAAGAGATGGTTTCCAGCCCTCTGCCTCAGAGCAGAGAGACTGCAGTCTGTTCTTCAGTGAGCTCTCCAGGCCACACTGTCTCCGTTTCTGTCCGTGCTGCTATAAACTGCAGCGTCCTGGGTTGTGTGCCCCTCTGCAGCACCCCCAGTCCTGCCTCCAGGTCGGGGCACGTCTCTGCCCTTTGTGCTTCTAAAACCGCCAGCCACTCCCAGTTTGCATGTGTGCGACTCCGTCGCTGGGGGTTTCCACCCTGGGGGTTGCAGTTCACCGGCCTGACCCCAGCGCACCAGGTTTCCGGCTCGGAGGCTGCAGTTCGCGTGCGCCCGACCGTCGCTCCGGGTTTCTGTCTGGGGGTCTGCGGTTCGCGTGCGTGGGACCCCACGGGTCTGGTTTTCCACCCCAGGGGCTGCCCTAAAGTCCTTTCCTGATGCTAACAGTCTGCGAGTCTGTGCCCCGTCTGCAGCGGGCAAGGCTGTCACTCACCGGCGGTGTAGGACCCCCATGCCCAGGCTCCCTCCCGCTGCCGTTTATCCTCCGATATCTGCCCGCAGAATCACAGCTCTCCGCTTCGTACCTCAAAACCAACCACCTGTGATATTCTGTTTGTAGAGATCCAGATCTTCTTACATCTCAGGCTGGTTTCATGGGTGTTCAGAGTGGTCTGGTAGATATCCAGCTCAATTATGGGGACCAGTTGAAATAGGGTTCCCTACTCCTCCGCCATCTTTCCCCCACTCTAAAAATATTTTTTAATTTTCATTTTTACACTTGCAAGTCTATCCTGTCATTGTACTTAATTTTATTTTTGTATATATATAAGGTTTTCTTTATTTACAAATTTGAGATGCAGTTTCTTCTAACAAACAGACCAAAACACACCCAGAATCTAGTGTATTGCTCTGTTCTCTTCACCCGTCTGATCATATTCTCTCTTTTTTCTTCTTTTTTTTTGTTAAAGTCTTTTAAAATTTTCATCTTTACAGTTACATTTTGTATTTAATTTTATACATTCAATGTATAAATACATTCAATGTACTTTATTTTATTTTTGTATATATATATATATATATACATATATATATAAAGTTTTACTTTCTTTACAATTTTGGGATATAGTTTCTTTTAACAAACAGACAAAAATACACTCAAGATATAGCATTGCTCTGTTCTGTTCACCTGTTTATATTCTTTCTTTTTTTTTTTTGTCTTTTAATTTTCATTTTTACAGTTGCATTCTATCCTTTCTATGTATTTAATTTTATTTTTGTACATATATAAGATTTTTTTTTCCTTACAATTTTGGGATCTAGTTTTCTAACAAACAGACCAAAATACACACAGGATCCAGTGTATTGCTCTGTTCTGCACACCTGTCTGATTATACTCTCTTTTTTCCTAATTCCTAATTATTTATTTATTTATTATTTATTATTTTGGTTTCCGATCTCTTCTGATTTGTTTAGTGTATATTTCTCTGAGGTCTTGTTGTCATTTTAGTATTTTGTTCTCTTTTTCATCTATTCTTCTCTGGACACAATGACAAGACAGAAAAACTCACTTCAAAAAAGAGAACATTGGCAGTACTGACTGCCAGGGACCTAATCAGTATAGATATAAGTAAGATATTGGAACTGAAGTTCAGAATAATGATTATGAAGATTCTAGCTGGGATTTTAAAAAAAAGCATAGAAGACACTAGATAAAGCCTTTCTGGAAAAATAAAAGAACTATAATCTAAGCAAGTCAAAGTCAAACAGTTTATTAACAAGATGCAATAAAAAATGGAGACTGCTAGGAGAAATGAGGCAGAAGAGGGAATTAGTGATATAGAAGACAAAATGATGGAGAATAAAGAAGCTGAGAAAAAGAGAGATAAACAGTAACTACTGGACCATGAGGGGAGAATTAGAGAGATAAGTGATACCATAAATCTATACAATATTACAATAATTGGGAGCCCAGAAGACAGGGAAAGAGGGGGTGGGTAGAAGGTATATTGGAACAAATTATAGTGGAGAACTTCCCTAATCTGGGGAAGGAAATAGGCATTCAAGTCTAGGAGGCACAGAGAAACCCCCCTCCCCAATCAATAAAAATAGGTCAACACCTTGACATATAATAGTGAAACTTGCAAATTCAGAGACAAGGAGAAACTCCTGAAGGCAGCTTGGGACAAGAGGTCCATAACCTACAAGGATAGAATATTAGACTGGCAGCAGACCTATCTACAGAGACCCGGCAGGCCAGAAAGGACTGGCATGATATAATCAGGGTGTTAAATGAGAAAAAAAATTATGTAGCCAAGAATACTTTATCCAGCAAGGTTGTCACTCAAAATAAAAGGAGAGATAAAAAGTTTCCAGGACAAACAGAAATTAAAGAATTTGTGATCACTAAACCAGCCCTGCAAGAAATATTAAAGGGGATCCTTTAAGCGAAGAGAGAGACCAAAAGTAACATAGACCAGAAAGGAACAAGACAATATACAGTAACAGTGACTTTACAGGTAATACAGTGGCACTAAATTCATATCTTTCAATTCTTACTCTGAATGTAAATGGGCTAAATGCCCCAATCAAAAGACACAGGATATCAGATTGGATAAAAAAGCAAGACCCATTGATATGTTCTCTGCAAGAAACTCATTTTAGGCTCAAAGACACCTCCAGATTGAAAGTGAAGGGGTAGAAAACCATTTATCATTCTAATGGACATCAGAGGAAAGCTGGGGTAGCAATCCTTATATCAGACAAATTAGATTTTAAACCAAAGACTGTAATAAAAGATGAGGAAGGACATTATATCATAATTAAAGGTCTATCCAACAAGAAGATCTAACAATTGTAAATATTTATGCCCCTAACATGGGAGCAGCCAATTATATAAAAAATTAATAAAAAAATTTAAAAACCACATTGATAATAATACAATAATAGTAGGGCACTTTAACACCCCACTCACTGCAATGGACAGATCCTCTAAGCAGAAGATCAACAAAGAAACAAGGGCTTTGAATGACACATTGGACCAGATGGACTTCACAGATATATTCAGAGCATTCCATTCTAAAGCAACAGAATACACATTCTTCTCTAGTGCACATGAAATATTCTCCAGAATAAATCACATCCTGGTCATAAATCAGGTCTCAACCCGTACTATAATACTGGAATCATTCCCTGGATATTTTTGGACCACACTGCTTTGAAACTGGAATTCAATCACAAGAGGAAATTTGGAAAGAACTCAAATACATGGAGGCTAAAGAGCATCCTACTAAAGAATGAATGGGTCAACTAGGAATTAAAGATGAATTAAAAAATTCATGGGAACAAATGAAAATGAAAACACAACTGTTCAAAATCTTTGGGATGCAGGAAAGGCAGTCCTAAGAGGGAAGTATATAGCAATACAAGCCTTTTTCAATTGTTTGAAAAGATTGTCAGGGAAATACAAATCAAAACCACAATGACATACCTCCTCACACCAGTCAAAATGGCTAAAATTAACAAGTCAGGAAATGACAGATGTTGGCGAGGATGCAGAGAAAGGGGAACCCTCCTACACTGTTGGTGGGAATGCAAGCTGGTGCAGTCACTGTGGAAAACAGTATGGAGGTTCCTCAAAAAGTTGAAAATAGATCTACCCTATGACCCAGGAACTGCACAACCAAAAGATACAAACGTAGTGTTCCAAAGGAGCACCTGCACCCCAATGTTTATAGCAGCAATGTCCACAATAGCCAAACTATGGGAAGAGCCCAGATGTCCATTGACAGATGAGTGGATAAAGAAGGTGTGGTAAAAATATATAATCGAATACTACTCAGCCATAAAAAAAAAAAAAAAAGAAATCTTGTCATTTGCAATGACTTGGATAGAACTAGAGGGTATTATGCAAAGCAAAATAAGTCAATCAGAGAAAGACAAATATAATATGATCTCATTCACATGTGGAATTTAAGAAACAAAACAGAGGATCATAGGGGAAGAGAGGAAAAATAAAACAAGATGAAATCAGAGGGAGACAAACCATAAGAGACTCTTAATCATAGTACACAAATTGAGGGTTGCTGGAGGGCAGGGGGATGGGGGATGGGATAACTGGGTAATGGACATCAGGGAGGACATGTGATGTAATGAGCACTGGGTATTATATAAGACTGATGAATCACTGACCTTTACTCCTCTGAAACTAATAATACCTTAAATTCAATATTAATTGAATTTAAATTAAAAAGATAAAGAACTTGAAAAAAAGATAAAGATATCGATTAACTTTAGGGTAATTGCTTAAATATCAGAAGCAGAATAATAAATTAGAGTGTAAAGAAAAACATATGATGACATTTTATTATATATTAACATTACATACTATATGTAACATTATATATTAATGGCATTTTATTATTATATATCATATAAACATAAAATAAACATTATAATAATATAAATATAAAACACAAATACTGTTAAAGTGGTTCTTAAAAAAATATATGTTACTTCCAAATAGCACATCTAAAACACAAGGAAAGAGAAAGATTGAGTTGTAGAATGAGGAATAGTATACCATGGAAATATTAATTAAAGAAACTAGATGCCATCTTAATAACATACAAAATATATTTTATTAAAAAAATAATTATCAAATTTTAAAATGTTTATTACTCACTGATAAAAGTAAATATGTACATTAATAGCATCAAAATATATGAAGTATAAATTTAAAAAAGCTACAAGAAGATATTAAGACATCTGATTTAAGGGTAATAGGTTTTTAACATCCTTTAGAAATTGACAAATTATCAAGCATTCAAAAATTAGTAAGGACATAGAAATATGACTAAGATGATTAACATCATCTTAATAAATTTTTACAGGATATTATGCCCAACAACTGGAAATGTACATTATTTTCAAGAAAACATAAAGCATTTATGAAATGTGACCAAAATATAGACCAAAAAGCTATGTTCAATATATTTCTAAGGTTTGGTAACACGGAATTATTCCCTGACTATAGTGAAATTAGTTTGGAAAACAACAACCAAAAGATTAATTTTAAGTTTCCTAACAATGAACTTAACATCTCATGAAAAAAAAAGGGGGATTAGAAAATGTTTAGATCTGAATGCTGAATGTTATTCAAAATACTTTTTTATTAAAACTTGTGGGATGAAATTAAGGATATATTTAGAGAAAAAAATTATAGTTATAAATTCTTACATTAGAAGAAAAATCCTAAAATTTAAGAAGTTAATCTTTCAATTAAAAAACTCTATATAAGAACAATAGAATAAACCAAGGAATGAAATAATAAAGACATGAACAGAAATTAAATAGAAAACAAAAATCTAATAGAAGTATTAAAAAAGCCAAAAATTGGATCTCTGAAATGTTTATTAGGAGACTCATCTCTGACAAGATTAAGAAAAAGAGATTGAAGGAAGAAATGAACAATCCACTATAAATGAAAAGAGAGACACATTGCAGGTGCTGCAGGAGTTAAGCAATTAAAAATTTATGACATAATGGAGAAGTCTATCCATGAAGAAATGGTGTGAATTAGAAAATGGATAAATTCATAGAAAATAAAGCTTATAAAATACTCATTTACTCACTCATTCAACAAATACTTTTTGAGCATCTATTACGTATCTAAAACTGTTTTTGGATTTGAGATGCTGTAGTGAACAAAACAGCAAAAAATCCTTGACCTTGAGGAGTCTACATTTCAGACCACTAGTAGAAGACAGACAATAATGCAAACACAATAGGTCAGGAAATTATATGATACATTAGAAGATTATAAATGTTATTTAAAAAACAAAACGAAAATGTAGTTATAAGTAGTTGAAAGGAATCAAGAATGCTGATGAGTAGGGTAGTTTTTATTGACAATGTGATATTGGAGCAAAGACCTGAAGCAGTTCAAGGTGTTACCCATGCAGACATCTGGGGAAGTAGTAGTGCTGGTTGGGCTGGTGAAAAGCGCTAATGTGAGAATATGTCTGGCAAGTTTGTTCAAGGAATAGCAAGAAGGCCAGTGTGGCTGTTGCAAGGGAGGAAAGTAATAGAGTAACACAAAATTAATAAAAGATGTAATCAGAAAGGTAAGGAAGGGGCCAAGTCATGTAAGATGTTGTAAGTCACTGTAAAGCTAATACAGCGAAGAGCCATTGAAGGATTTAAGCAGAGGACTAACATCTTCTGATTTGATTTAAATTTGTAAAGGCTCATTCAGGCTTCTATTTTGAGAAAAAAAACACTAAGGTTGTGCTATCAATTTTGTAGTCAGACAAATGTAGCTATTTAAATTTAAATTTAATTAGCCAGTTTCTCAATGGCATTAACCATAGTTCAAGTGCTCAAGACCAAATGTGGCTGGTGACTACCATACTGAACAGCAGAGATACAGAATATTCCCATTTTCATCATTGCAGAGAATTCTTGTTGAAAGTGCTGCTCCATGAAGGCAGAGGTAGAAACAGGGAAGTGAATGGAGAAATAAAAGCTGTAAACCAGTTGAGATGATGCTGTCTCCAACTGGGATGGTAGCTTTGGAGTAATGAGAAGTGATTAGATTCTCATTCTTTCTTTTTTTTTTTTTAAAGATTTATTTATTTGACACAGAGAGAGAGACAGATAGAGAGGAAACACAAGCAGGGGGAGTGGAAGAGGGAGAAGCAGGCTCCCAGCTGAGCAGGGAGCCCGATGCGGGGCTCGATCCCAGGACCCTGGGATCATGACCTGAGCCGAAGGCAGACGCTTAACGACTGAGCCACCCAGGCGCCCCGATTCTCATTATTTCAATTCAGGAAGAAATGATAGGTAATGTAACCATTAAAGAAATTCAATCAGTAGTTTTCAACAAGAAAACAATAGACCAGTTGATTTTTCAGGGAAGTTCTAGCAGTCAAATACTAAATATTCCCAAATTTATATAAACTCCTTCACAGAACACTTTTTGTTGTTGTTTTGTTTTGTTTTGTTTTGTTGAGAAAGAGAGAGAGTGTGTATGAGCAGTAGGGGGAGCAGCAGAGGGAGAGAGAATCTCCAATAGACTCTGTGCTGACCACAGAGCCTGACCTGGGCCTCCATCTTAGGACCACGAGATCATGACCTGAGCCAAAATCAAGAGTCAGATGCCTAAATGACTGAGCCACCCAGGCACCCTTAGAACAGATTAAAAAAAAAAAATTTTTTTTCAACTCATTTTATGAGCGCTTCTTTTTCGAGAATTTATGTATTGTAATACATGTATCTAACAAAGGACTCATATCAATATATGAAGAGCTCCTGCAAATCAATAAGACAAAGATAATATAAAAGCAAAAGATTTGAACAGTTCCTTCATAAAAGAGGATATACAAAGGGACAATAATATTTTGGTGTTCAGCAGCATTATTCATCATTTGTATTTGAAACCCTAAATGAAACCCACAAAGAGTGGCTAAAATGGAAAGACAGAGGATCGCAAATAGTTGGTGAGGATGTAGGACAGGTGGAAGTCTCCTGCACTGCAACCACTTTAGAAAATGATTTGGCTTAACCTACTGTGCTAAACAGAGGTGTATCCCTGACCCACCAGCACTACTCCTTGGTATATTCGCAACAGAAAACAAGTGCATCTGTTCATGGAAAGTCATTCACAGGAATGTCCATGGCAGCCTAAATCTGGAAATGACATAAATGTCCACAAATGGAATGGGTAAATTGTGGATTTTTTCATTAAATGAAATACTACACATTGGAAGGGTTACGGGAGAAGCTAATTCTACATGGACATGAATCAATCTCAAAGATACAATGTTGAGTGAAAGAAGCCAGGCACAAAAAAGAAAGAAAGAAAAAAAAACTCTATGGTTCCATTTATGTGAAGTTCCATAACGAGCAAAACTAATCTATGGTGGTGGGGTGGAGGGTATATACTGGAAGGCGGCATCAGGGACTCTTTTAGGGGGCTTAAAATGTTTTCTGTTTTGCTCTGGGTGGTGCCTCCATGGGAGTGTTCGTATGTGGAATCCATCCCTCCACATACTGAGGATGTGTGTGCTCTTCACTGCATAAAGGTTATTCTTCCACAAAGGAGGAGAGGGATGATGGCAGGATTTTACAGGCTGGATTGGCGCTGGAGCTGGAAGTCCATCTTTTCAGCAGGGACAGGGGGTTAGTTAGGGTGGGGTAAGTGGGGCTGAGTGTTTCTAAGTGCAGGGTTAGACCTTGTTTTGGTTTAAGACTTTGATACTTTGTTCATCATAGATTTTTTGGTATTGCTTTTGATTTTCTAAAATATTGCCTTATTAGTTATTTTGATTATTGAGTTTTGTAGCGCCCCTTTAAATTTTGCACCCAAGCTCAGCGCCTCCCTCACCCCCTGGAGCAGGCTTAAGTACTTCCCGGGAGCCCAGGGCCTGTGATTTGAAAGCCATTCCCTAGCTCCCAACTCTGCATAACCACCTGCAAGGCAGGGCTTGTAAGATTTCAGGTCCATGTTACAGAGGAACACACCAAGGCCCATTTTGTGAACCTAGAATGAACTTGATACTAAAAATTGTCAGGGAAAAATCTCATCTATGAATGTATATTCAAAAATTGTAAACAAAATTTTAGACACTGCACCCAGTAATGCATATAATACATCATGACCAAGATAACGGTTATCTTATAAATGCATGTTTATAAGATATAAAGATATAA
>NW_028051535.1:0-403 GCF_054177405.1 Leptonychotes weddellii
TTTTGCTCTGGGGTTGACCAGGCAAGCTGCTTCTTGGATATGTGATTGAGATCCCAGCCTTCTGTTTGGGCAGGGAGTTAGTTAAGAGGCCCAGAGAGCCAGGCTGTAGATGCTCCGGACCCTCTACCACCAATGCCCTTGGCCCCCAAGTCACGGGCAGGGCCTGCATTGCATAGGGATGTTCACACAGGAGGTGAAACCCCGTTTCTCCTAAGCTGTTGGACCACATGCCTTTGCAAGTTCCCTTTACCCGGAGTCTTCTCTGACTCCGGGCCTGGGCTGACACAGACATCAGAGGCACTGCATGCACACAGCAATGTTCAGGGCAGAATCACCGACACAGGCTGGGGCACATCTGAGGCCCTTTGGGGAGTCTGCGCAAGGAGGGTCGAAGAGGGATGGG
>NW_028051536.1:0-403 GCF_054177405.1 Leptonychotes weddellii
GTATGTATTTTTAACAAATGTCAAACAGAACGACTGCAGTATTGCACGAGACAGGAAACTGGGGTCTCGGTGAGCCAGAGCGCTGACGGGGGAATGTGGACAGGAGGGAGGGGCTGCACGGTGGGCAGAGCCCCGAGCCGGCCGCACTCCTGGTGACCGCAGAGCGGCGCAGGGAGCGGGACTCAGCCTCCCGCTCCCCTCCTGCTTTCGCCTTTTGTGCAGTGGGAGGTGTTGGCATCCCCTCACAGGGCTCTCGCAGAGGTGAGATGAGAGTATCGGGTGGCAGCTCACTGCCGGGGTGATTGACGGCTACCAGGCTGCCTCAGTTTCCCCAGTGCCCAGTGTGAGCAGGCCCCAGACTACTAGGTGCTGAGCAGAAGGGAGACGCCCAGTCTGAAGGGGG
>NW_028051537.1:0-403 GCF_054177405.1 Leptonychotes weddellii
TTTTTTTAAGATTTTATTTATTTATTTATTTGACAGAGACACAGCGAGAGAGGGAACACAAGCAGGGGGGAGTGGGAGAGGGAGAAGCAGGCTTCCTGCCGAGCAGGGAGCCCGATGTGGGGCTCGATCCCAGGACCCTGGGAAGGCAGACCTGAGCCGAAGGCAGCTGCTTAACGACTGAGCCACCCAGGCGCCCTCAAACCGTATTTTAAGCCAACAAAGCAGGCCCTAAGCCCTGGAGCTGCTGGCTCTGAGCTCCCCCAACACAGAACTCCCCCGAGAGGGGGCTGGACTAGCCGGCCTCAGACCCTGGTGTGCTGGAGGGGTTGCCCCGGTGGAGGGGGCTGGCTGGGAAAAGCTCCCAGGGGGCAGGGCCGCGTGGGGCATTCCCCTGCGGCACCTA
>NW_028051538.1:0-403 GCF_054177405.1 Leptonychotes weddellii
AAGGGGCGCCTGGGTGGCTCAGTTGGTTAAGCGACTGCCTTCGGCTCAGGTCATGATCCTGGAGTCCCGGGATCGAGTCCCGCATCGGGCTCCCTGCTCAGCGGGGAGTCTGCTTCTCCCTCTGACCCTCCCCCCTCTCATGCTCTCTCTATCTCATTCTCTCTCTCGCAAATAAATAAAATCTTAAAAAAAAAAAAAATAAAATAAAAAAAAAGTCAATAAAAAATTAAATATACCTTCTTATATACAGCAGTCTTTTGTGTTATATTTGGCTTTTATATACTATGTATTAACTTTTCTCCTTTGAGCATAAACTAGTTTCCTTGCACAAAATCAGTTTGTTTCAGTTTATTCTTATTATGCTGAACTGTACAGCTTGAACAGTAGGAAGTCTTTCAGGTTG
>NW_028051539.1:0-403 GCF_054177405.1 Leptonychotes weddellii
CAACAGGAGATCAAAGAAAAGAATAGCAGCAACTCTCTGAACAGAAAAGCGACCACTTTCTGGAAGGTAGGACGTGTGGAGAAGTGAATCCGAGGTGATATTCGGGAGGATAGACAGTGGGGGAGGGGGCCTCCGTCAGCTGCTACCAGCAAGTGATAGAGCCGCGGAGCACAAAATCGGAACTTTTAGAAGTCGCCTCTGCTGAGGGACGTCGCTCCAGTGGCTAAGCAGGGGCTGGAACCCTCACGGGACAGTGTGGTCTCAGGACCCTCGGGGTCACAGAAAGACCAGGGGTGCCTGAGTGTGGCAGAGCTCCCAGGTAACGGAGCAGGGAAGCCGGCTGCAGAGGCGGAGCCCAGGCGCAGGCTCTCAGCTCGGGGTTGTCATAAACCGTGATCCACGG
>NW_028051540.1:0-403 GCF_054177405.1 Leptonychotes weddellii
TTGAGTTCGTAGGTGTTCAGGATGATTTGATCCTTATCTAGCTGAATTCCTGTGACCAGACGAAATTTAGGTCTCTTACTCCTTTGCCATCTTGCTCCTGTTTTGTTTCTTAAATTCCACATATGCGTGAGGTCATTTAGTATTTGTCTTTCTCTGACTGGCTTATTTCACTTAACATTTCATTCTTTATGGTTGAAAAAAAAAATATATATATATGTTACTTCCTCTGTTCTCTTCTAGGATTTTTATGGTTTTAGGTCTTATATTTAGGTCTTTCATTCATTTTGAATTTATTTTTGTGTATGGTGTAAGAAAGTGGTCCAGTTTCTTTCTTTTGCATGTTACTGTCCAGTTTGCCCAACACGATTTGTTGAGGAGAATGTCTTTTTTGCAATTGGATATT
>NW_028051541.1:0-403 GCF_054177405.1 Leptonychotes weddellii
AAATTTATTACCTATGGTTCATTTTGTCACCATGGTTCAATTCAGTCCTAAAATGTTGAGAAATGAATCTGTGAGTATGTATGTGTATGTAGACATACAGGAGACATACTGTATAAATACAGATGCATACAAGGCAATTCAGTTGCCATTTTAGGTATACTAAAATGTTGTGTGTGGAAGTATTTTCTTTTTTTTTTTTTAATTTTATTTTATTATCTTATGTTAGTCACCATAGAATACATCATTAGTTTTTGATGTGATGATCCATGATCCATTGTTTTCATATAACACCCAGTGTTCCACGCAGTACGTGCCCTCCTTAATACCCATCACCAAGCTAACCAATCCCCCCTCCCCCCTCCCCTCTAAAACCCTGTTTGTTTCTCAGAGTCCATAGTCTCTC
>NW_028051542.1:0-403 GCF_054177405.1 Leptonychotes weddellii
CTCTCTCTCTCTCTCTCAAATGGATAAATAAAATCTTAAAAAAAAGGGGGGGTGGAGATAAAAAGGAGGGATGTCATATGTCACCATAATGCCCTATCTCATTTCTTTTCATTACTGAATGATATTCCTTTGTATGATGGACCACAGGTTGTTTATCCATTCACCTACTGAAGGACATCTTGATTGCTTCCAAGTTTTGGCAATTATGAATAAAACCGCTATAAACATTTGTGTTTAAGGTGCTCTTTTAACACTCCAAGGAGACTCTATAACCAGCACCCAGTGGGGCACCCTGATTTCCTCTCCATGGCCACAGTGCTTTTGGGGGTTTTTCAGGCTATGAGAACCGAAGGAGATTGCCATATGATTGTTTTCTAGCACTTGCTTGACTAACACTTGTTTC
>NW_028051543.1:0-403 GCF_054177405.1 Leptonychotes weddellii
TTGGGGCGCCTGGGTGGCTCAGTTGGTTAAGCGACTGCCTTCGGCTCAGGTCATGATCCTGGAGTCCCGGGATCGAGTCCCGCATCGGGCTCCCTGCTCAGCAGGGAGTCTGCTTCTCCCTCTGACCCTCCTCCCTCTCATGCTCTCTGTCTCTCATTCTCTCTCTTGCAAATAAATAAAATCTTAAAAAAAAAAAAAACAAAAAAAAAACAGCAACTCTAGGTTCAACCCTATTATGCCAAGGTTGGACAATAACACAATATTATAACAAGACTCTATAATCAAGTCAGCATCTTAGAGTTTCATAAAGGACAGAAATAAATCTTTTATATAAAAATCCTACTCCATAAAGAAATTTCAGTTTTATAAATTACTCCCTAAATATCAATCATATGAAGGACAA
>NW_028051544.1:0-403 GCF_054177405.1 Leptonychotes weddellii
GTTACCTATCACGGGTCTGATCTCGCTCATTTCTGCTCTGTTTTACGGGTTCCCACGCCTTATTCTCCTTAGTTACACCGATGCACAAATTGTCCCACAGTTGGCTACTGGGAGCTTTTTCAAACTGAGTCAGTGCCTTTTGACCTATCTTTATCATAATTTTGTAGGCATACAAAATGTACAGGGAGTCTCATCTCGTAACCTTCCTTCCGCAGACCTTGAGATGGCCATTTCTCCAAGGAACCCTGATGCCTCTTTAGTGGAAAATGGGTATTTTTCCCTCATACCAAGATCTGGACGCTGGGAGTGCTCACTACTCCTGAGATGCTGCTTCTGGATGCTTTCACCAGACAAAATTAGTGAGTGTGTGTGTGTGCATGTGAGCACATACACACGTGTGCGC
>NW_028051545.1:0-8969 GCF_054177405.1 Leptonychotes weddellii
GTCCATGTTCTCACTCTTCAGTGACAGCTTTGCAAGTTCTCAGACTTGGCTGGCGCTGATGTGTATCTGGTGGCTTCCTTAGCCTAGCCTGCGATTGGCTTAGTCCTTTTCTTGAGCTCGGGATCTTAACTTACTCTTGGCTCTGTGAGAAGGGAAGGACCCTTTTCCCAGGAAAATACACTCAAATTTTTGCTTGGAAGTTTCTGTGTTCATAGGCTTTTCTTAGGGACTCATGTACCTTATGTGAGGAAGTCCTGCACTACCTGGATTGGTCACCTGGGCCCTGACCTTGTTAGTCTCCTCTGGTCCCTTATCCTTTGGAAGACCAAAGTTTACCAAGATAGCTTTTTCCCTTGGAGCCAATTGGGTGTTTCCTGTTAGGAACGGAGTGGTAGATTCCTGAGTCCCCTGTACCATCTGGGAAATGCCCACCATTTATTTCTGCTGGGCTTCAGGATGGGATTTTCTTGGTTTGGCATGGATGAAATTAGTACTGTTAGGTCTTTTTAGGCTCCATGAAGGCTTAATTGGACCCTCTCCTCACATAGTCTATCCTCCAAAAGTATTGCTGTCTACCCCACTGGTAACAATGTTAGTAGACCAACACTGGGGCTTCCAGGGACCTGAGACCTAAAAAGGGATCTGATCCTGCTTGTGTTTATCATCTGTGTCCCCGTCCTAGGTGGGCCTTCCTCTGCTCCTGTCACTATGTTGCCTCAGTTGCCATCTGAGTAGTTGGTGAGGATGTGCCAGGTACAGGTTAAGACTTGAAAACATGCTTAACCGTTGCACGCCCTGGTCCCTTAAGCTCAGCTCTGCAGCACTTCTGGCTCGTGGGGCCCTCAAACATAGCTGTGAGGTCGAGTTAGAAGTAGAACAATGCCTTACAATGTGCCAGGTTGTGAGGTATTTAATTAGGTTGGTTGGCTTAAGAGTTCACCTGCCAGGAATAGATGTTAGAGCTTACACTTAAACTTTAAAGCATTGTGAAATCGAATTACTTGAAAATGACGTATCAGAAAGCCATGGGAAAAGAGCATTTGTGAGTGCCTAACTAAGCCCAGGGTTTCTATTGTGGATCTGTTTTATACTAAATACAGGAATAATGTTCCCATTCTTGCCTGCAGAATGGGGCTATCTAGGCTAACCTGTGTGCCTAACTCAACACAGTTGTTCAAAGGATTAAGCAAAAGAACAGTTTTTAACTTAGAATTTAATGGAAATAAATAAGTTATAAAAATTAATGTTCTGCTTTATCGTGTACTGTGGTGCACCATTCCCTAAACAAGTTGTGGACTTTTACCATTTCTGGGAAAAACGAGTTCTTATCGTATGATCTGTAGATGTGTATTTATGTGAATTGTTCATGGCCATCAATGTATATTCCTGTCAACACATACCATATGTATGTGGAAAACAGAAACCTCAGTTTCAGGAAGCAAGAGTAGGGGCAATGAGCCACGTGGCCTATTTAAAGAGACAAACTTAAGGGGCGCCTGGGTGGCTTAGTTGGTTAAGCGACTGCCTTCTGCTCAGGTCATGATCCTGGGGTCCTGGGATAGCCCCACATCAGGCTCCCTGCTCCGCAGGAAGCCTGCTTCTCCCTCTCCCACTCCCCCTGCTTGTGTTCCCCCTCACGCTGTCTCCCTCTCTCTGTCAATTAAATAAATAAATAAAATCTTTAAAAAAAAAGAGAGAGACAAACTTAAAGTGGTTGTAGGAGCTTTTCCTCTGTTCTAAAACTTAAAGCCTGACCCAACTAGTTCCCAGAGATTTTGTTGTTGGCTTTTTTAATGCTTTGGGATTTTCCTGGTTTAATGTGACTCTGAAGTCATTCTGGGGCCCAGTGTAATCATCAGACTGTGTATGATTAGCTCTTGATCTGGAGAGTGGCTAAAATCAACACCACTTTGGACCCCAAATTCATTTCCACAACCACCAGAATAAGCTGAACTGGGGAGATAAACACTGACGTTCTCATACATTACTAACGAAATTATTCCCAGTGGGTTGGATACCGTTAGTGTGTCCTCAGTAGTATTTTGAAAACGAAAACACATTGAATCTCAGTAAAGGATGAGGTTTGTCAAATATCTATAAGGACTGAAACAGGATTAGAAAAGACATTTTTTTTAATGAGGACTATGGTCCAGAAATACGGATACAAGATAACCCTGACGACGCTCCCAGGAGGCTTAAGTCCAGCTGAGACCCGTCGGGGCAAATGCACAAAAGATGAATAACGGTGGCCAGTATCCGGGGTGCGAGTTGATGCAGGACACAGTCACGCCTTCCAGGTCTAAGAGGCAAAGGACCTCGAGCCTCAGGAACCCACTCCGTGCCATCAGGAAGGCGCAGTTCCTGCCTCCGCCGCGCGGGGCCCCTCCACGCGGTTCTTCCACCGGTACCCGAGGGTCGACGGCATCTAGGGCCCCGGTTCTAGGGCGGCGGCGCGGGGGCCTCTGCCGATCCCGCGGCTTCCCAGGGCTTGGGGCCCCTCCACGCGGTTCTTCCACCGGTACCCGAGGGTCGACGGCATCTAGGGCCCCGGTTCTAGGGTGGCGGCGCGGGGGCCTCTGCCGATCCCGCGGCCTCCCAGGGCTTGGGCCTCGGCGGGAGCCGGGACGCCGTGGGTTCGCCGTGGGTCGCCGCGATGTGGCGCCTCTCCACGCCCGGGAGCTCCCGGCCCTGCTGGACCAGCTGCAAGAGCTGCGCCAGGCTCACCGAGGCGGGGGCTGCGGGCGCGGGCGCGGGGTCCGGGCCCGAGCAGCTCCGACCGCCGGGCCGCTCCATGCCGGGCCGCTCAGCCTGACCCGCGTGCGGAGTAAACGCTTCCGGGTGGAGTGGGTGCAACCACCGTCGGAGGGAATGAAGGGGGGTTCGTAGAGCATACCAAGCCGGCCCAGAAAGGGGGGAGCACTTGAGAACCACGACCAGCTTCGCGCAGAAACGCTTCACACACACGGCAAACAGCCCGCACCAGAGTCTGTAACGTGCAATGCTTTAGAAGGAACTGGAAGGCTTGCGCAGAACAGGCCGTGCATGCGGACACGCTGATGCAGGCAAAAGGACCCCATTTGGCACACATGCATGGGCACCAAGTACAAAACTCTTTTCTTCTTGTTAAGATTTATTTATAAGAGAGAGTGAGCGAAAAGGAGAAAGAGCACGAGCAGGGGGAGGGACAGAAGGAGAGGGAGAAGCAGACTCCCCGCTGAGCAGGGAGCCCCAAGCGGGCCTCCAGGGACTCTGGGTCATGACCTGAGCCAAAGCCCAAGGCAGATGCTTAACCGACTGAGCCCCCCAGGCGCCCCTTCTTTTCTTTCTAAAGTAATCTTTTGGGGGGGCGCCTGGGGGGCTCAGTGGCTTAAGCGACGGCCTTTGACTCAGGTCATGATCCCGGGGTCCTGGGTCGGCTCTCTGCTCAGCGGGGGAGTCTGCTTCTCCCTCTGCCTCTGGCGCTCTCCCTGCTTGTGTTCTCTCTCTCTAAAAAATATAATCTTTTTTAAAAATTTTTTTTAAAAATGAAGTCATCTGGGGAGGGTGTAGGGGGGGATGGGTTAGCCCGGTGATGGGTATTAAGGAGGGCAGTATTGCATGGAGCACTGGGTGTTATACGAAAACAATGGATCATGGATTACCTAACATCAAAAACTAATGATGTAGGGGCGCCTGGGTGGCTCAGTCGCTAAGCGTCTGCCTTCGGCTCAGATCATGATCCCAGGGTCCTGGGATGGAGCCCCGCATCGGGCTCCCTGCTCAGCGGGAAGCCTGCTTCTCCCTCTCCCCCTCCCTCTCCCCCTGCTTGTGTTCCCTCTCTCGCTGTGTGTGTCTCTGTCGTAAATAAATAAAATCTTTAAAAAACAAAAACTGGAGAGTCATCTCTTAAAAAAAAAAACTAATGATGTAGTGTATGGTGAGTAACATAACAATAAAATTGAAAAAATAAATAAAGTCATCTCTTGGGGCTCGAACTCACCACCCCTGAGATCAAAAGTCACATGCTCCACCCACTGAGCCAGCCAGGCACCCTGGGTACATACCTATTTTCACACCGGGCAGAAGTTCACACCTACAGGGACACATGCAGCTGTGGAGAGATTGCCCGTGGCCTCAGGAGAACCGGGAATAAGCGGCAGCACTGCAGAGCCTCGCTGCTCCCTCCCCATCTCCTGCCAAGGAGACTCTCTATTCCTGGTGTTCGTGGAGGGGATGAGAAAAGAGGAAGGCAGGCCAGGGGTGCCACAGTCCTTCTGGCTGCTCGCAAAGTCAGTGCCCGTAATTGTCAGGTTTCTAAGTTTATGGGAAGTTCGCCTCATCTGGCAAACACTGCCTTCACCATGTAATCGAAGTCTAATTACTGTTAACAGAACGAGCTGGCCACCTGTGTCTCCCGAGGTGCGGCCGAGAAGGGCTCTTTGGAGGGAGGAACACTACAGCCTTCAGTATTCCTGCCCAGAAGGTGCACTCTGAATCTAGTCCTGTGGAAATGAACAGACCAAGCAAAGTGAGAGACATTCTGCAAATGACTGGCCTGGACGCTTTATAAATGCCAGTGTCATAAATGTCTTGGGATGCCCACAAAGACGGTTATGGTAATTCTGATCAGATGGGTGACTATGTGGACTCTCTTCTGTGGCCCCTCCAGGTCCTCTCTCCACCCTTATCCACCCAGCTTCCTGCACCCTGGCATCCACAGACGTCGCAATGGGCTCCCTTAACCTCTGGCTTTGGGGTCTGGCTAGTGGGGACCCCAGCAGAAGAAAGAAGGAGAAGGAGGTCAGTGTATTTATTCCTCAGTTTCCCTCCCTCCACACATTCCCACTGGCGGCAGTGTCCCTCCAGAAGCTCTCTGGCTTTGGGGCCCTGCCATTGCTCCCTCCCCTCACCCCTTCAGGCCTGTTACCAGTTTCAGGTACAGCATGCATGATCACTTGGGACATCCGGACATCCCTTCACCTGCCACACCTCTATAAATAGTCCCTTTATTAAATTCTCCTCAAATTTCCCAATATACACGTGTCCTCTGTTTCCTGTCCATACTCACCAATAACGGAATGGGCCCCCGGAACAGCCTCAGGCAGAATACTGAGATCAGACTGATCATAAACTCAGAGAGTGCAGGGGAAGCCTTTGCCGAGGGGGCAACGCAGCCAGGTAATCCACTGCGTGCAGAGGCATCGCCATTACCCAAATTCTCACTGGGGGTGGAAGGGGTGAAGTGGAGAATACTTCGTTGTTGCGGTAGGGAGATGGCAGGCGAAATGGCTGTGGTTCATATGGCTGAGGACTGGCACCAGGAAGTCATCGTAAGGGTTGCCAAGTGGCAATGCTAAGTGTTCAGCCCTTTAGGGTAGCCTAAGAGTATGCTAACACAAGGGCACTGATGGGGAAGGGGTGGGACTCTGAGATGGGACGGGGACGTTTGGGCAGACATGTAGTGCCTCTGTTTCCCTGGACATCGGCTTCAGGACTCTCTCCACCTCCAGTCTTCCCTGGCTCTTCTCAAATTAGATCCCAGAACAGCCTGGGCAGAGAAGTACGAGGCCCACGCTGAGAGCAGAAGGCCCAGACAGAAGGAATTACAGACCTTGCTGAACTGCCTTGGCAGGAGCCACAGCAGTGTGTGTGGGAATGGGTTCTCAGGGAAATAGACCCAGGAGGGTGGAATGTAAGGCTCCGTTTGGCCAAACTCAAGGCCATGGGTGCTCATCCAGGATTTGGGATTTAATGTGTTGGCTCGAGCACCTGGGAGAGGCATTGATAGTCTGTGAGGTTGGTTAATTAAAGCCTGGACTTAATGGTAGCCTACGGTTAGTAAACTTGACATGCCAGAATTTCTCTGGCATACTGTAGAGGAAGGAATCCAAAATCTCAGAAAGGTGGGAATGCTGGATTAGATTTATTATGTGCAACCTGATTAGCCATCCCTCACCACATATTTTAAGGGGGTCTAGAAAACCCTCCCTTCGCCAAAGCATTCAGAAATGCTTTGGTGAGGGGTGCCTGGCTGGTTCAGTCAGTAGAGCCTGCAACTCTTGTGCTCAGAGTCGAGAGTTTGAGCCCCACGTTGGGCATAGAGTGAAGAAGGAGAAGGAGAAGGGGAAGAAGGGGAAGAGGAAGAAGAAGAAGAAATGCATTGGTGAGAGCCACGCACATCCTTGACTTGCTCTGATGGCTGTCCTCTGTAGGCTGGAGATGCTGGAGGTAGTGCTGGATGAGTCAGTGGAACCAGAGTCTACAATCTCATTGGGAATAATGGTATCCTGGTAGTGTAAAGGCCAAGTGGCGATGCTTAACAGCCAAAGGCAAGGTAGCCATACCACCTCCCATAAAGACATGGGCAATAGTGGTCATCCATTGGACAGAAAGATAGTCCTGTGGACCCTGGTCAGCCTCGTTCCCTCGGCACTGTAGGCCTTGGTCAAGGGACCCATGGTAGCAGGGACAGAAGCTATGCTTTGGCTCAGTAACATAGCTTTCCCCTCTCTGAGGCTAATCGGGCTGTGGCCAGTGCTGAGCGCCCAACTTACTGACAGCCCAATGCTCGGGCCCTGATTGGGCACCATTCTCACCTGGTTGTGGACTGATCTGACTGGGCGCTCTTAGCGTGGAAGGGCTGTGCTTTATCCTCATGAGAACAGACACATGGTCCAGGTATGAATTCACCTTCTCTGCCTCCATGGCTTCTGTCAGCACCACCGTTCTGCCAGCATCAGGCGTTCTGATGGACAGAATACCTTACTCATTGCCATGGCATTCCACATAACATCACCTCCAACCAGGGCACGCATTTCATTGCCAAGGAAATGTATAAATGAGCTCACTCCCGAGGAATTCACTGGTCTTACCATGTGCCCTATGACACAAAAGGACCTGCTGAAGGCTCATCTAGGGCATACCTGAGATGCTACATCCTGCCGGATGCTGGCGCTATCCTGCCGGATGCAGTGTATTTTTGGGTTTTTTTGTTTTTTAAGATTTTATTTATTTATTTGACAGAGAGGGACAGCGAGAGAGGGAACACAAGCAGGGGGAGTGGGAGAGGGAGAAGCAGGCCTCCTGCCGAGCAGGGAGCCCGATGCGGGGCTCGATCCCAGGACCCTGGGATCATGACCCGAGCCGAAGGCAGGCGCCTAACGACTGAGCCACCCAGGCGCCCCTATTTTTGTTTTTTTTAAAGATTTTATTTATTTATTTAATTGACAGAGAGAGAGAGCGAGAGAGGGAACACAAGCAGGGGGAGTGGGAGAGGGAGAAGCAGGCCCCCCACCGAGCAGGGAGCTGGATGCGGGGCTCGATCCCAGGACCCCGGGATCATGACCTGAGCCGAAGGCAGTCGCCCAACCAACTGAGCCACCCACGCGACCCATGGATGCAGTGTATTCTTTACACCATACCCATGCACAATCATATAGAGCCAAGAGGTAAGTAGGGGTAGTTGGAGGCTCCTCCCTATTATACCTCAAGTCTACAACCTACTGGAAGAATTTTTTACTACCCATTCCAGTAATGGAATGGACTCAGGGAGCTTGGTGATCCTAGTACCCAAGGTAGAAACACTTCCACCATACAATAATCATAGTACTGATGAGTTGGAAGCTGAGATGGCCCCTGGCCATTTTGGTTTCTGCTGCTACTGATCCAATAGGCAGAGAAAGGCACCTCTGGAAAGTCTTGGTTGATTAGACCCAATTACTAGAGAAAATTAGGTTGCTCCTGCATCATAGAGATGGGGCTAGATCTGGAGCCCAGGGGATTCACTGAGGTGTCTTTTCTTAGGTTAACAGGAAACTTCAGCAACCCAACAAAGTCAAGACCACCTAACGACTCAGACCCTATAGGAATAAAAGTTTGAGCCACCCACCAGGTAAAGAATCTGGTGCTGACGAAGGATAAGGAGAATGTCTCATTGGGGGTGAAAGCAGGCAGGTGTGAGTTGAACTTAGGCCTTGTAACCCCCAGTTTTCCCCTGCTAACTTCGGTAAAGAACACTGGTGGTAGCCAACATTTTAGGTTTCAGTGGGAACGTGGTCAAATTGACATCCCCTCTCATTGATGCTGTAGCTGATGGGACACCATGTGTCCTCTGTGCTGGGGGCATGGATTTTTCATCTGGACAAAAGAGGTGGCTTCCCTGGGACCCTTTAGAACCACCCACCCACTGACACACACACACACACACACACACACACACACCAGCCCTGTGCTCTGGGAAGCTGAACTGCATCAAAGGACTCTTACACCCTCCACTTGGATTCAGCCAAGGGGGGCAACAGCTGGGGGTCAGAATATGGGAGGATGCCCAAGTCAGGGAATTTATTCTCCCACTTCCCTGGCTGCTGGATCCACACCGACTATGTCCATTGACTGAAGGTCACAGCTATTGCCAGGCACCCTGTCCACACAGTTCTCTGTGGCTCTGGGTTCCTGTAACTGCTCCCCCCACTTCAGACCTCAGGAGCTGACACCCCACTGTTGTCAGCTCTGGGGTGCTGTTGCAGCTCCAGCAGTTCCTTGCCACCCTCCCCACACCTTTATAAATAGTTCTTTTATTAAACTTTCTTCAAATTCCCCATCTGTGTTCCTGCTAGGTCCCTGGGATATCTACTATGTATTTTAGTTAAGATCAGTTTTGGCAGTGAGCATCAGAAAACCCAAAATAACAATAGTTTATTCAAGATAAATCTTTCTAAATTCTTTCTCATGTAAATTAAACTTGGTGTAAAGCAAGCCAAAGCTGGTGGTGGCTCCATGAACATTAGATCATTATATATATATATATATATATATATATCTTTTAATCCTCTTTAAATTAGCATCGTAGGGGCGCCTGGGTGGCTCAGTCGTTAAGCATCTGCCTTCAGCTCAGGTCATGATCCCAGGGTCCTGGGATCGAGCCCCGCATCAGGCTCCCTGCTCTGTGGGAAGCCTGTTTCTCCCTCTCCCACTCCCTCTGCTTGTGTTCC
>NW_028051546.1:0-403 GCF_054177405.1 Leptonychotes weddellii
TTTTTTTTTTTTTTTTTAAAGATTTTATTTATTTATTTGAGAGAGAGAGAATGAGAGACAGAGAGCACGAGAGGGAAGAGGGTCAGAGGGAGAAGCAGACCCCCCGCTGAGCAGGGAGCCCGATGCGGGACTCGATCCCGGGACTCCAGGATCATGACCTGAGCCGAAGGCAGTCGCTTAACCAACTGAGCCACCCAGGAGCCCTATAGTGTCTTTTGATGAGAGGACAGTTTGATTAGGCTCTCCAACTACATGACTATACTCCCAGCCCCATGACTGTCAGACAAAGTGGCAAACCATTTGGTCAAAAGCAATGGCAGTGAATGACAGTTTGCTTAAAAAAATGAATATCCATCAAAATCATTATCATCTAGTTGCATGTGTTCATTTTGATGTACCAAGG
>NW_028051547.1:0-403 GCF_054177405.1 Leptonychotes weddellii
TAGTGATAACTTTTTATGGCAGCCAGAAAACAAATACCATCAGGGAGCAAAAGAACATTGTATTTCTCTGGGGGGAAAATGAACTTTTAGGGGGGTGGATGACTGTCAGCAAAGTTAGAGCTAGAAACAGTCCACCAATTTGGCATCATCACTATCCTCTTCCTCATCCTCATCACCACCACCACCATCACCATCATCACCACCATCACCACCATCGTCACCATCACCATCATCATCACCATCACCACCATCACCATCATCACCACCATCACCACCATCACCATCACCATCATCATCACCATCACCACCATCACCACCATCACCATCATCACCAACATCACCACCATCACCATCACCATCATCATCACCATCATCACCATCACCACCATCACCATCATCACCA
>NW_028051548.1:0-403 GCF_054177405.1 Leptonychotes weddellii
GAGGCTAGTAAAGATAAAAGGATGCTTGCATTTTTTTCTTTTCATTTTCATCAAAACAGGCCAACTATCTATCATTTTCCTCATGTTGAAAAAGTTAATCATAGGTTTTAACTGTCTAGAGTCTCTTAACAACTGTTTTCTTTTTATGCAAATCCCCACCCTCCCTTTTGACTCCTCAATGCTTCTTTTTTGTCACAGGAAAGGCTTTCCCTGGATTCTGGCAAGGAATGCTGCAGAATTTCATGTGGGAAAAATGCATCACATTTTATTTTTTTTGAAGATTTTATTTATTTGACCGAGAAAGACATAGCAAGAGAGGGAACACAAGCAGAGGGAGTGGGAGAGTGAGAAGCAGGCTTCCCGTGGAGCAGGGAGCCCAATGTGGGGCCCGATCCCAGGACCC
>NW_028051549.1:0-403 GCF_054177405.1 Leptonychotes weddellii
GTGTACGGGAAGCGCTCCGTACAGCCCAGGAAATGGTAGAAGAAGAGCTGGGACACGCAGCCTGCATAGGAGATGACCCGGCTGTTCCCTGAAAGGTAGAAGAGCATCTTGGGGGAACTCACAGAAGGGAAAAGTATGTCACACACTGACAGTTGGCACAGGAAAAGATACATGGGAGGGTGGAGCCGAGTGGAGGAGATGATCGCCAGGGGGATGAGCAGGTTCCCCATAAGAGTGAAGATGTAGAAGCCCAAACACAGGACAAAGAGCATGCTCTCCAGATCCTCGGTGTGTGGGATGCCCAGCAGTATAAATTCAGTCACTACTGAGAGATTCCTCATCTCTGTCAGATGTTGGACTTCACAGAAAAACATAGGTGTCCGAAGTGTGAAAACTGATGTAA
>NW_028051550.1:0-403 GCF_054177405.1 Leptonychotes weddellii
CAACAGGAGATCAAAGAAAAGAATAGCAGCAACTCTCTGAACAGAAAAGCGACCACTTTCTGGAAGGTAGGACGTGTGGAGAAGTGAATCCGAGGTGATATTCGGGAGGATAGACAGTGGGGGAGGGGGCCTCCGTCAGCTGCTACCAGCAAGTGATAGAGCCGCGGAGCACAAAATCGGAACTTTTAGAAGTCGCCTCCGCTGAGGGACGTCGCTCCAGTGGCTAAGCAGGGGCTGGAACCCTCACGGGACAGTGTGATCTCAGGACCCTCGGGGTCACAGAAAGACCAGGGGTGCCTGAGTGTGGCAGAGCTCCCAGGTAACGGAGCAGGGAAGCCGGCTGCAGAGGCGGAGCCCAGGCGCAGGCTCTCAGCTCGGGGTTGTCATAAACCGTGATCCACGG
>NW_028051551.1:0-403 GCF_054177405.1 Leptonychotes weddellii
AGAGACGATGGACTCTGAAAAACAGGCTGGGGGTTCTAGAGGGGAGAGGGGTGGGAGGATGGGTTGGCCTGGTGGTGGGTATTGAGGAGGGCACGTTCTGCATGGAGCACTGGGTGTTATGCACAAACAATGAATCATGGAACACTACATCTAAAACTAATGATGTAATGTATGGGGATTAACATAAGAATAAAAAAAACCCACAAAAAAAAAATAAATCAATCTTTTTAAAAAAATAAAAAAAATAAAAAAATAAAAAAAAAATACACATTCCAGGGGTCCAGTGCCCACAGGATTCTGGATCATTCAATCTGGTGGGGGCCAAGGAACCTGCTTTTTCATTTTTCAAAATTATTATTATTATTATTAAAGGTTTTATTTATTCATTTGAGAGAGAGAGAAT
>NW_028051552.1:0-403 GCF_054177405.1 Leptonychotes weddellii
GCCTGGGTGGCTCAGTTGGTTAAGCGACTGCCTTCGGCTCAGGTCATGATCCTGGAGTCCCGGGATCGAGTCCCGCATCGGGCTCCCTGCTCGGCGGGGAGTCTGCTTCTCCCTCTGACCCTCCTCCCTCTCATGCTCTCTGTCTCTCATTCTCTCTCTCTCTCTCAAATAAATAAATAAAATCTTTAAAAAAAAAAAAGAAATAATCAAAACTTTTATATATTGTGAAATAATCAAAACTATTGTATTTGCAAGACAAATAGATCAAAGAAAACAGAAGCAAAAGCTCAGAATAGACCCACTCAAATAACTCAAATGATATTTGACAAAGAAAAAAAGGTAATTCAATGGAGAAACTATTTCTTTTAAACAAATGATGCTCAAACAACTGGATATTTAAATG
>NW_028051553.1:0-403 GCF_054177405.1 Leptonychotes weddellii
TTTTTTTAAGATTTTATTTATTTATTTATTTGACAGAGACACAGCGAGAGAGGGAACACAAGCAGGGGGGAGTGGGAGAGGGAGAAGCAGGCTTCCTGCCGAGCAGGGAGCCCGATGTGGGGCTCGATCCCAGGACCCTGGGAAGGCAGACCTGAGCCGAAGGCAGCCGCTTAACGACTGAGCCACCCAGGCGCCCTCAAACCATATTTTAAGCCAACAAAGCAGGCCCTAAGCCCTGGAGCTGCTGGCTCTGAGCTCCCCCAACACAGAACTCCCCCGAGAGGGGGCTGGACTAGCCGGCCTCAGACCCTGGTGTGCTGGAGGGGTTGCCCCGGTGGAGGGGGCTGGCTGGGAAAAGCTCCCAGGGGGCAGGGCCGCGTGGGGCATTCCCCTGCGGCACCTA
>NW_028051554.1:0-403 GCF_054177405.1 Leptonychotes weddellii
CTGAGCCACCCAGGCGCCCTGATTTATTTTTTCTTAAAGGCAATTGCTCCCTTAGCAATTTTTTTCTAGTTCATTTTGAAACGTTATGTTATAATTTTTGTCTACGTTGTAAAAAAATACTTTTTTATCTGGTGAGTTTCTATTCTCTTTCTAAAAATTAAGCTATCATTTTTCATCCTTGTTTTTACAATGAAGGCAGTCAAGTTACTTTTCCGTTACTCACATTTGGAGGAGATAAATTTTGTTCCTTGCCTAATAGCAGAGATTCTTATGGGAATCAGGGTGATGAGCCATGGTAACTGTCCAAGTTGCTCTCCCTTTGATGCTATGACAAAGGACTTTACAAAATGTCCTCTCTAGCCTAGCTGGTCTGGGAAGGCTTCTACCACAAGCTCTGTGTTTC
>NW_028051555.1:0-403 GCF_054177405.1 Leptonychotes weddellii
CTTAACCAACTGAGCCACCCAGGCGCCCCTTTCCAGGTGATTCTAATGTGCAGCCAGAGTTGAAGTGGTGAAAAATACTACCCTAAGTATTTTTTGAGTTACAATTACATGTACGGCCCATTGCTGGTTCCTAAGAGACAGAAGAGGATTTAGGCTTAAAAAAAAGATCTCAGATGTGTGTTCTAGCTGTACGCCCCCCACACACACTAAGTTGCAGTCCTGCCCATTAATTTTTGACCCCACTTTCCGTACACACATCCAACCAGTATTTTTAAACTGGAAGATACCACACAATATCCAGTTTTCTAGCTGCTCTTAAAAACTTGGAAAGCGGGGCGCCTGGGTGGCTCAGTCGTTAAGCGTCTGCCTTTGGCTCCGGTCATGATCCCAGGGTCCTGGGATC
>NW_028051556.1:0-8969 GCF_054177405.1 Leptonychotes weddellii
GCACCCACGCTGCGAGCGCACCCACGCACACCCCACACCCACGCTGTGAGCGCACCCACGAACACCCCGCACCCACGCACACCGCGCACCCACGCTGAGTGTGCACAGACCACATCCCTACGACCCCCACCATCAGGTGGTTATCCAGCTTCCAAACTGCCACTTCACTGCAGCTATTTTCTGTGCAATGAAAAAGTTTCACTGCCTTGTGCTTAATTGATCCTGCTTAGCTTCGGAATAACATCTGCCAAATAGGATGGGTCTGTGAGCTCCTCTTGTTCACATGGTGAACAGTTAACCTGTTGCCACATTGTCTCCCAAAAGCTGCCCCCCTTGTGTTTCCAACTCTACCAGCTTAGCCACATCACATTGGACACATCTGCAGAACAGTTAGCTTTCAAAGGCACTTCCTTTTTTACGACAATGTTAGCTAAAAAGCACAAATATTTGACCACTCAACATGTCGGTTTTTAAAGACAATCACAATAAATTCTTCCCACTCCCCTGAGCATTAGGTACACATGCTTTCCACCCGTGGGCGTGTTCACACTATCACAGGCCTAGTAACATAGTCCTGTGTCAGAGGCTTCTGCTTCTGGTGACCGGGCAAGGGAGAGAACCTGAACACTTGTCCCGAAAACTCTGAGAAATGCCAGGTAACCCGCAGCAAACATTCTCTCCCGGCATAGCTGTGCTCCGAGGCAACCGGGCCATCCTGGGAGCAAGCAATACGTTTTCAAGAATTTTTCTGTGCACACCTTGAGAATCTGATTAAAGTACACGAGGACGAGCAAAGGGCGCAGTTGAGCAGAGAAAACTTTGAAGAAGAATAAGCGGAATGGATTTTCCCGACTGGATATGAAGGCACATTATAAACCAGAGAAATTAAGCTGGTGTGGCCAGCAGCATCGCGGAGCTCACAAACCCGGAGGGGACACTGTCTCCTGCAAACCTGGCCGAGGAGCCTGCACGAAGTAAGGGGAGACCGTGTCCTCCACACGGGTCATGGTCTGAAAGGGGCACCTACGCAGGAGAGGCCCATCTTTTAGGAGACAGAAAATACCTACTATTACAGTCGCAAAAAACTTCTTCAGCCAGAAACAAACAGCACTAGCCACAAACTTAAAGACAGACTTCTAAACAAGAGAACACATTGTTGTTTTTAAAAATGGAGACAGTCCATGGAGAGAAGATACTTGCAACATATATAGCTGGCCAAAAGTTGAGATTTGGAATACAAAAAGAACTTGTGAAATCTGTAAGATAAATAACCAAAAACAACCCAAGAGAAAAACAGCCCCTAAATCTGGTCTACAAACATGCTTCTGCTGTGTAGCTTCAGGAATAATCAGTAGCGCATATTAAAATGAGATGTAGTTTCCTTGCACTTGATTAGCTGGCCCTGGAACGATGGGGCTTTGAACTGCTGGGGTCCACTGATACGCAGATTTATTTTGATCAACACAGTGCATACTGAAATGTATTTTCTCTTCCTTACAATTTTCTTTTTTTTTTTAAAGATTTTATTTATTTGAGAGAGAGAGAGAGCATGAGCAGGGGAGGGGCAGAGGGAGAAGCAGGCTTCTCCATCCCAGGACCCCGGGATCATGACCTGAGCCGACGGCAGTCACTTTACCGACTGAGCCACCCAGGTGCCCCTTCCTTATAATTTCCTTCATGACATTTTCTTTTTGCTAGATGTGTAGTAAGAATACAGTATATAATACATGTAACATACAGAACATGTGAATCGACTATTTATGTGAGTAGTGAGGCTTCCGGCCAGCAGTAGGCTATTAGTGGGTAAGTTTCGGGGCGCCAACAGTTAGAGGCGGATTTCCGACTGCCGGGAGGTCAGCGCCCCAACCCCTGGCTCATTCAAGGGTCAGCCGTGCTACCTACTCGGTAGGACCTGGAGAACAAGAAGGCGGGCGGGCCCCTGGAGGGCGACAGGTTCTCTGGCGACAGGCCCCAGGAAACTCCCCTGTGTATGGAGAGGTCCATGACGACCTAGCACCTTCACTCACAGAGAGAACCATGCTGCAAAGCCAGAAGAACATGCAACGTGAGCTTCCAGCCAAGACGGAGCCACAGGCTGCACGCACCATTCCGCCTGGAACCACAGGGATGGGACGACCTGATAAAGCAGGTTTTAAACGCTGATCACTGAGGAACAGACCGGCCATGAGCCCGTGGCCACTGTGGCCACCGTGGCCCAGGGCAGAGTGAGCACGAGCAGCATGGGATGGGACCTGCCAGGTGGTGTTCTCCCAAGGTGAGGTGGGGACAGAGGTCCAGGGAGGCCCAGGTGCCTGCAGGCCACGGGCAGTGTCCCCGAGAGAAGCAGGCTGCATAGAGTAAGCCCAGGGTTCTGTGGGGGACCCCTGAGTGTTCTGCTGCGCAGGGTGTGGGCACCCCGGAGAGCAGCTGCCAGGCAGGGGGGGCTTCACATCTTGGCGCCAGGCACCTTGACACTTGGCAGTCGGCAACCTCGGAAAAGGGCCCGGCCACTGCCCAGCAGCGTCCCTGCATCCAGACAGCTGGGAGGGTGGGCAGGAGCATGGGCCCGTCCTGTCCTCGACGTGAGCACCGCGGGGTGATGGACAGCAGCTTCCGGGGCCAGGCGGACTTCCACCCTGCTGCCTGGCCCCTTGCACCCCACCGGCTGAGATGGAAGAGCACGCAAGGAGCCCCCTGGAGGTCAAACAAAACCCACAAAAACGGAGAAGGCATGGGACCAACAGGGCCTCTGTGGGCCGTGCGGCAACATCAGGTGGCCTCGTGCGTGAACCTGAAGCCCTCTGAGAAATACTTACTGAACCTTCCCCACGTGATGAGGATCACAACCGCAGGGACCCCAGGAGCTCCACACCCTGGATGCACACGACCGTGGGGGCACCACAGAGGGGCACAGCAGAACCCGACGGCTGGAGGCCACAGCGGGGTCCGCTCCTGCGCCGCCACCCCGCTGCATACGACAGCGGCTAAACTCGACAGCACTTACCACCCGCAACAGAGTCTTGCACACCTTCCAGGACGATACACGTACGGTAAAGGGTACATACTGTGGGACCAAGCAGGCAAGTGCATGGAAGTGGGGCTTCCGAATTCTAGGAGGGCAGGAGGGAACTGGGCCTGGGGGGGCTTGGGGCCGCGCTTACACTGGTGTCACCCCACGTTTCCGTCCTTCCTGAGCCACGCTGAGACTAGGTACACAGCGTACGGACTGGACACACTGAAACACGGCAAGGTCACGGCCAGCCTACTGGCGGCTCCATGCCCTCCCGTAATGACCACCTCTCTGTGTGCTGAGGACATTTCTGGTCTATTCCCGGGCACTGTCGGGTGTACAATACAGAACAGTTAACTACAGTCATCATGCCCTACGTTAGACCCCAGAACTCACTCCCCTGTAACTGGAGGTCCGTGACCTGTGACCAGCGTCCCCCCCCCCCATCCCCTGTGAGTTCCTTGTTTTCAGAGTCCACACTGAAGTGAGATCATGCCGTGTTTGTCTTCCTCTGCCTGACTTACCCCACTTGGCATAATGCCCTTGAGGTCCGTAAGTTGTATTTCTTAGACAGCAGGAGGCTTTCGAGGAAGTGGCAAAAGGTGAAGATTTGAAAGACCTGAGTGGAGTGGGTTCCAAGACTTCTGCTGTACTATCAAGACTTTATTAGAAAATATTCACATCTTAACGGAAAACTGCAGTTTTTACCGAAAAGAGCTTTGCAACATTTTCATGGGCAACTGCAGGCACTCAGAGATGTTTCTCCACATACTGATTCTCACAGGCCCCTAAGGAGCACAGTACAACAGCACAAACCCACCCGACCGCTGCCCGGCGGCTCAGAGGGGCACTCTTGCTCCCGCACACGCAGTCCCCGGAGCCGTGGTTTTAAACTGCGAGTCCCGTCCACGCACACGCAGCTGCCACATCGAACATCTACTTGTGTTACAGGGTAAGTATTCGTACCTAAAGGTAATCCACACCCCACACAAACTGGTGGCCAGCTGCATCCACTGAAACAACATATATGAATGAGCTCTCGGCTCAGTCAGAAACCCTACTCCACCCTTTTCTCCTCTGGAACTCCAACACCCCCACAACTTTGCCCTCATAGAGTAATTCTGTCATATCATACTTCTTGAACAAACTGTATTCTTTCAAAAATTTCCACGATGCTACATGTAACTTTTTCTAAATTATTACAACTAGTAGAAGGCAACTGACCAAAGTAACAGTTGTTGCTTTTCGTGATTACCCGATACAGAGGCAAGTCCTTTTGGCAACAACTCTCTTGCTGAGAACAAAGGACAGGACGTCTGTCCTGCTACAAGGAGACAGGGTTTTGCTAGAATGTAATTACTATTTTGCATTTTTACAGAAGTAACTGCTCAGAAACTTTGAACACAAAAACAGGTAGATGACAGTGTGTGGCTTTTTAAAAATAGCAATATTACTTGATTCACTGAATTCTATCTAAATCATATGCCAGAAATCACAGTGAAATCCATCATCAAACAAAATTACTTTTCATGATCTATTGGCTGATAACTCAATTATTTCCTTCAGTTTTGCTGAAAGCAAAGGAATGCCGAATGTCTGATTTGCAGAGAGATGTGTTACCCATCCTTAGACTAGTTCATTTTCTTTCCAGGACACCAGTATTCCCAGTCATCCCTTGGTGGGTACACTGAAGTGGTGTCCTCACCCGCTAGGCCCTCCTTTTCAAATGGAAGAAGAGCGGCCGAGGAAGGAAGCCCCACAGGGCAGCTGGGCGGTCCCTCGGAGCAGCAACCACGTGGCCTCAGGCCCCCAGCGCAGGGGCAGCTTCCAGTCATACACAATCAGGCATCCCAAGGACAGAGACGCAGGGATGAACAGAGGCATCCACAGCTACTCCCTCCCCAGACCCCACCCAGAGGCAGACGGTGGATGGAAGGGCCTCCGGGTGGGTGGGAGCAGACCCGAGGATGTTCAGGACACTGAGCGGCTGACTTTGCAACGTTGAAAGTGGGTGCTGCAGGTGGAGTCTTCAAGCCTCTGAGAGAAGGCAGTTTCTTTTTTTTTTTTAAAGATTTTATTTATTTATTTGAGAGAGAGATCACGAGCAAGGGGGAGGGGCAGAGGGAGAAGCAGGCTCCCTACTGAGCAAGGAGCCCGACGCGGGGCTCGATCCCAGGACCCCGGGATCATGACCTGAGCCGAAGGCAGACACCTAACCAACTGAGCCACTCAGGCTCCCAAGAGAAGGCAGTTTCTAACTAAGAGTTCTACATCCCGTGGCATTTAAGTACAAGAATCGCGATATTTTACAATCCAAAGTCCCCAAAATATTTATTTCCCCAAGAAACTACTCTGACAAAGGAGACAAACCCTCTTGAAGGGAAGAGATGGGTCTGGGCTTGCAGAGGAGGGGGTCCGCGTGGTGCAGGAGATCGCTACAAAACCATGAAACCCACACAGTTCCCAGGGTCTGACCGCGTCAAAGGTGCTTCGGACCATGGCCCCGAGGGGCGGTTAGGGGAAGATGGGGAGTATTTAGAAAATCATTAACTCCATGAAGCATCACTAACTCCACTCCACCAGAAGTTGTACGAAACAGAATCATCACATATTATGTGACTTCGTGGCAAATACTCTCCACACATTCATTGCAGTGCAAACAGTGGGTCCCAAGCCCACAACACCGTGGCTGAATGACACTGGAAGACATGTCTGTGAGGGGGAGCCAGCAGAGAAGCTCGCGGGCCCAGGAGAGGCTTCAATCACCCAGACAGCAGGTGCAGACCGGGGGACCTGTGTGGTGCATGCTGCTGCTTGTCGTGGTAATTTCTGCAGGACTACTTGTAGAACTTCAGGGTATGTGAGAGACCATGAATCAATTAAAAGTAATAATAAGAGCAATAATGAAAAGTAAAGGTCTGATATGGGCCTCTGAGTGAAAGAAATTTACCAAATGCATACAGATTGGTTGTTTTGTCTATCTGCAGATTATACCCTTGTCTTTAACAAGTGGAATTATCAGCACTCTTTTAAAACCAGAAAGAGGAAATGGGTTTCTGTGAAGTTTTGAACAAACATCAGTAAACTGGCTAAATAATTACCATAATTACCATGCTGTGTCCTAACCACAAAGAGCATTCTCCCAATCTCACATCCAAGGACTCACTGATAAAGGCACCTTTCTTCATCTGGGCTGCCTTCTTCCAACCCTACAAAGATATGGGTGCCCCTACAGCTCTGATGATCACCAAGCTGTCTCCTCCAAGAGCACCATGCCTCCAAGGGAATTCTCAAAATAACGTTTACAGAAGCTTCATGCAAGTTTTATCTATATGATTGTGATTTCATTGTTTTGCTCTAGCCAAGATTTCTTTTTCCAGCTGTAAATTTTGTTTTTCCTTTAAAATTTCCAAGGCATATTGCTTCATAAAAGTATGTTGCTCTTTCATGGTTTTTAAAAAAAAAGCATTCAACAAACTAGGAATGGGAGGAAACTTCAACCTGACAAAGGGTATGTGCGCAAAGCCCACTACAAACATCCTGTGCAGAGGGAGAGCCTGGATCCTCTCCCCAAGACCAGCAAAGAGACCAGCATTCCCACCCCTGCCACTTTCCCTCAAGGGTACACTGATGTTCCAGCAAGTAAATAAGGAAAAAAAGAAAGAAAAGACATCCAGACTGAACGGGAAGAAGTAAAACATCTCTCCCCACAGATGACATGATCTTGTATGCAGAAAGTGCTGAAGACACACACGTGCACACATGCACACAAAACTGTTAGAGGTGATAAATTTGGTAAAGTTGTAGGATATGAGATCAAGACACAAAAACCTGAATTTCCGTATTTAGGAAACATTTGCCTGTTCTGAGGTCAGAGGATTCACATTATTTCCACACACCAGCAATGAGCATTCCAAAAAGAAACCAAAAGAAGAAAGTAATTCCACTTGTAACAGTATGAAAATGAATACAATACTTTGAAATAAACCTTTTTTTAAGTGTAAAATTAACAGTAAAAGCTACAAAATATTGTTGAAAGAAATCAAAGATGACTTAAACAGAAAGTTGTTCTAAATTCATGAACTGGACAAGTGAATATTGTTACGAGGGCAACCACCCCCACAGTGTTCTGTACATTCAGTGCAATTTGTATCTAAATCCAATTGCCTTGGGGTGCCTGGGTGGCTCAGATGGTTAAGCATCTGCCTTCGGCTCAGGTCATGATCTCAGGGTCCTGGAATCGAGCCCCACGTCGGGCTCCCTGCTCAGCGGGAAGCCTGCTTCTCCCTCTCCCTCTGCTGCTTCCCCTGCTTGTGCTCTCTCTCTCTGTCAAATAAATAAATAAAATCTTAAAAAAAAAAAATCCAATTGTCTTTTTTTTCCCCCGGAAGTGGATAAGCTGATCCTAAGATTCATATGGAATTGCAAGGGACCCTGATAGCTAAAACAGGCTTGAAAAATAACAAACTTGGAAGACTCTTACTTCCTGATTTCCAAACTTACTATCAAGCTATAATTAAAACAGTGTGGTCCTGGCACAGGACAGACATACAGAAAAATGGACTAAACTGAAAGCCTGGAAATAAATCCAAACATCTAGAGCCCATTGATTTCTGACAAGGGTGCTAAGGCCATTCAGTGGGAAAAGCAATCTGCTCCACGGATGGTGCGGGGACAAGGACGCCCAGGAGAAGGACTGGATCTGGACCCCTGCCTCACACCATATACAATCGCTAACCCGGAAGGCATCGATGACTTCAACATCAGAGGTAAAACTAAAACTCCCACAAAACCTAGATGTAAATTTGGGACCTTAGATTTGACGATGGTTTCTTAGATGTAACACTGAAACCACAGGTGACAGAAGAAAAAAATAGATGTGAGACCCAATCAAATCTGAAATCTTTTGTGCTTCCAAGGACACATCAAGGAAGTGGAAAGACAACCCACGGTACAGAAGAAAGCATCTGCAGGTCACACATCTGGTAAGGGTCTAGTATCCAGAACATAACCATAATTCTCACAACTCAACAACAAAAGACAAACAGTCCAACTTACAAGGACTCATACAGACATTTCTCTGGATGCACAGACGGCCAACAAATGCATGAGAAGATGCTCCCCATGCACGGTCATCAAGAAAATGAAAATTAGAACTACAGTGAGATACAGCCTCACACCCACTAGGACAGCCGCCATCAAGAAAACAGAAAATAGCAGATGTGGGAAGGGTGGGGGAGATTGGAGCCCTCGCGCCCCTGCTGGGGGTGCCACGTGGGGTGGCCGCCAGGAACAACACTGTGGCCGTCCCTCAGAACTACCATGGGACCAGCAAGCACACACCCAGGTGCACATCCAGGACAAGTGAAAACACACGTCCACACACACACTTGCTCATGAATGTTCACGGCAGCATCACTGATAACAGCCCAGAAGCAGAAACCACCCAAATGGCCATCCATTGAGCAATGAATAGACACAGCATGCTCTACGCATCCAACGGAGTGGTCTTCAGTGGTCGAGAGGAATGGAGTGTAGACGCTACAACGTGGACGGACCCAAACGCATGGTGCCGCGTGGCCACGGGGCGTAGGAGTCCACGTACATGGAATGTGCAGAAGAGAAAAACCCACAGAACAGACGGTAGGGATGGGGAATGGGAGTGCCTGCTAATGGGCATGGGGTTTGTTTCTGGAGTGATAACCATGTTCTGGAGTTGGTGGTGGTGTTTGCATGGCTTTTGTAAATATACTAAAAATCACTGGATGCTTTGAAATGGTTGAAACAGTAAACTTGAGGTTAAGTGAATTTTATCTTTTTTTTTTTATGTTGGTAATGATTTTTTAATTATATTTTCTTTTTTATTGTTATGTTAATCCCCATACATTACATCATTAGTTTTGGATGTAGTGTTCCATGATTCATTGTTTGTGCATAACACCCAGTGCTCCATGCAGAA
>NW_028051557.1:0-403 GCF_054177405.1 Leptonychotes weddellii
CAGTCTTCCAGCTCTCGGAGCACCCTTTAGAACACTCAGAGAAGTTCCCCGAAGCTTCTGGGTGCTGCTTGTGCTCCTCTCAGCAAGTCTGCACAAACAGTGCGTATGGGGACGTTTTGCTTCTCGGCTTCTTCGCATCTCCGTTGCCCGTGTTTAATTATTTTCCTCAGCGAGGCCGAGCGGCCCAATGCCCGTCGGGCTCCCGCTTGCCCCGCACCGTCTCTCCGGAGCTCAGCGTACTGCGTGCACTGTGAGAGCAGGAGCCAGACGCAGCTTCCTCAGTCTCCCCTCTGTAACATTACTCTCTAAGACCCTCTTTTGTAGATGTTTCTGGTGTGAACTTAGAATGAAAGCTACTGACCTAGACAGGATGAATCAAAATATCTCTACACAGGATCTAGCC
>NW_028051558.1:0-403 GCF_054177405.1 Leptonychotes weddellii
GGCACCCCCAGTCTTTCTGTGACCCCGAGGGTCCTGAGACCACACTGTCCCGGAGGGTTCCACTCCCTGCTTAGCCACCAGAGTGACGTCACTCGGCGGAGCAGACTTTTAAAAGTTCCGATTTTGTGCTCCGTGGTTCTATCACTTGCCAGAAGCGGCCGACGGAGGCCCCGCCCCCGCCGTCTATCCTCCCGAATATCGCCTCAGATTCACTTCTCCGCACGTCCTACCTTCCAGAAAGTGGTCGCTTTTCTGATGAGAGAGTTGTTGCTCTTCTTTTCTTCAGTCTCCTGTTGAGTTTGTAGGTGTTCAGAATGGTTCGATCCCTATCCAGCTGAATTCCTGAGAGGAGACGAAATCCAGGTCTCCTACTCCTCCGCCATCTTGCTCCGCCCAGCTGAAG
>NW_028051559.1:0-403 GCF_054177405.1 Leptonychotes weddellii
GAGGCTAGTAAAGATAAAAGGATGCTTGCATTTTTTTCTTTTCATTTTCATCAAAACAGGCCAACTATCTATCATTTTCCTCATGTTGAAAAAGTTAATCATAGGTTTTAACTGTCTAGAGTCTCTTAACAACTGTTTTCTTTTTATGCAAATCCCCACCCTCCCTTTTGACTCCTCAATGCTTCTTTTTTGTCACAGGGAAGGCTTTCCTTGGATTCTGGCAAGGAATGCTGCAGAATTTCATGTGGGAAAAATGCATCACATTTTATTTTTTTTGAAGATTTTATTTATTTGACCGAGAAAGACATAGCAAGAGAGGGAACACAAGCAGAGGGAGTGGGAGAGTGAGAAGCAGGCTTCCCGTGGAGCAGGGAGCCCAATGTGGGGCCCGATCCCAGGACCC
>NW_028051560.1:0-403 GCF_054177405.1 Leptonychotes weddellii
CTTAACCAACTGAGCCACCCAGGCGCCCCTTTCCAGGTGATTCTAATGTGCAGCCAGAGTTGAAGTGGTGAAAAATACTACCCTAAGTATTTTTTGAGTTACAATTACATGTACGGCCCATTGCTGGTTCCTAAGAGACAGAAGAGGATTTAGGCTTAAAAAAAAGATCTCAGATGTGTGTTCTAGCTGTACGCCCCCCCCACACACTGAGTTGCAGTCCTGCCCATTAATTTTTGACCCCACTTTCCGTACACACATCCAACCAGTATTTTTAAACTGGAAGATACCACACAATATCCAGTTTTCTAGCTGCTCTTAAAAACTTGGAAAGCGGGGCGCCTGGGTGGCTCAGTCGTTAAGCGTCTGCCTTTGGCTCCGGTCATGATCCCAGGGTCCTGGGATC
>NW_028051561.1:0-403 GCF_054177405.1 Leptonychotes weddellii
CTCAGTCTATAGTCTCTACGTTTCCCCTTCCGATTTCCCCCCCTTCATTTTTCCCTTCCTACTATCCTCTTTTTTTTTTTTTTTGACATATAATGTATTATTTGTTTCAGAGGTACAGGCCTGTGATTCATCAGTCTTACACAATTCACAGCGCTCACCATAGCACATACCCTCCCCAATGTCTATCACCCAGCCACCCATCCCTCCCACCCCCCACCACTCCAGCAACCCTCAGTTTGTTTCCTGAGATTAAGAATTCCTCATATCAGTGAGGTCATATGATACATGTCTGTCTCTGACTGACTTATTTCGCTTAGCATAATACCCTCCAGTTCCATCCACGTTGTTGCAAATGGCAAGATCTCATTCCTTTTCATGGCTGCATAATAGTCCATTGTATATA
>NW_028051562.1:0-403 GCF_054177405.1 Leptonychotes weddellii
AACTACAGAGCCTCTAGACCATTGGAAAGACTCGGCTTCTATCTGCACAAGATGGGAGCCACTGCAGGGTTTTGAGCAAAGGAGTGGTTTGAACTGACTTAGGGTATAAAAGATGCCCCCCATCCACCCCCCGGGCTGCTGTGAAGGGAGAGAACAGGGACAGAGAGGACCATGGAGCTCTTGCTTTATAGGCAAGACATGCCAGGAGGCCGGGCAGTGGAGGTGGCAAGTGGCCTAATTTGGGACAGATTAGCTTCCCACACATGGATGATCTTTGGTGGGGTTGATCCTGAGCAAGTGCTTATTTTATTTCCTTTCATTTCTTGAGTAAGCTCCACATCCACCATGGGGCTCGAACTCCCAACCCCAAGATCAAGAGTAGCATGCGGGGCGCCTGGGTGGC
>NW_028051563.1:0-403 GCF_054177405.1 Leptonychotes weddellii
GGGACTCCAGGATCATGACCTGAGCCGAAGGCAGTCGCTTAACCAACTGAGCCACCCAGGCGCCCTCCCCCATAATTATTCTTAACAGGACTTGAAAACACTAGCTGCAGAAAAATACATATAATGCCGTATACTTCAAGTTTAAATACGTACATCTTATTTCATTTTATGTTAGGATATATTACTATGTAATAAAATGTAAAGAACAATAAAGATAAAATAAAATTCATAATTGTGATCACCTCTGAGAAGAGGGACTGTAATTGTGCAGGAGTAAATGGGATGTTTTTACTGTATTGATGATATTGTGCTTTATTTCTTAAGTTGAGCAATGTGGGTAGGTGTGTTTTCAAGAAGAATGAAATGGTAGCAGGGCCAAACCTCAGATTCAGTAACAGTCCAC
>NW_028051564.1:0-403 GCF_054177405.1 Leptonychotes weddellii
GAGCTAGCAGACATTCTCCTCATTTGTCCCAGGAGCGTCAAGGCCCTCCAGGAGAACAGGCCATGGTTCTGAGGCAGGTCACATCCCAGAGAGCAGAGGGAGCTGCAGCTGAGCACCACCAGGGCCACCAAGAAGGAAATTGGCAGGGCCATTGGGGATCCTGCAGATGCTGCTGGCCTGGCTGGAGTGGGCAAGTCTGGGAACCGTGGCCCTGGGTTCTCTGACCATCTTCCCTTGTGTGTGTGGCTTAAGTAAGGGACATGGGAGTTTTCAATTTCTGAACGTTTCCCTTATTTTCTACTTCTCTTTTTGCTTTCCATTATGCACTTTCTACTTGGGTTTGGAGCACGGGTTTCTCAACCGATTCTTTTTCTTATTGCCCCCTCCCTTTACAGTCTTTTCA
>NW_028051565.1:0-403 GCF_054177405.1 Leptonychotes weddellii
AAAAAAAAAAAAGAACTCAAAATTGACTGAGATTAAGTTTTCACCTTTGATTTTACCAGTGGATTTTACCAGATATCTGTTAACACCTCTAAATTTCAGTTTCTTGTAAAGTGGGGATGAAGAGTACCAACTTCACAGCATTATGAAAAGATTAAATAAGATAATCCAATTAAAATACAGCAAGTAGACAAATAGTCATTAATGTGATTCACCAAACATTTTCAGTTCTCCTGGAAATATGATTGGATTTCTCTTCCTCAGTACCCTGTAATTACATACTGCCATGTGACTTGCTGAGGCTAATAAAAGTAGTTGAGGTCATATGTGTTTTGTCAAAAGTTTTAAGAACTAGGGTACAATTTGTCATGCTCTCTTGTCTACTACTGTGATGACTGACAATACC
>NW_028051566.1:0-403 GCF_054177405.1 Leptonychotes weddellii
GGCTCCTGGGTGGCTCAGTCATTTAAGTGTCTGCCTTCAGTCATGGTCCTGGGGTCCTGAAATGGAGCCCCGCATCAGGTCCCTGCCCAGTGGGGAGTCTGCTTCTCTCTGCCTCTGCCCCTCTCACTCTGCCCATCTCCTCACTGGTGCTCTCTCTCTCTCTCTCTCTCAAATAAATAAATAAATAAAATCTTAAAAAAAAAAAAACAACCCAATAGTTTTAAAAAAAGTGGATTGGGTAAACAGTAAACTCCATGTCCCTGAATGACCATTTATCAGGGAGACTTGTAAAAGGAATTCATACTTCAGATATGAGTTCTGGACTAGTGACTTTAAAAGTCCCTTCCAGTTGTGGGGCACCTGGGTGGCTCAGTCGGTTAAGCGGCTGCCTTCGGCTCAGGTC
>NW_028051567.1:0-8969 GCF_054177405.1 Leptonychotes weddellii
GTGATAGACATTAGGGAGAGTATGTGCTATGGTGAGTGCTGTGAATTGTGTAAGACTGATGAATCACAGACCTGTACCTTTGAAACAAAGAATATATTATATGTAAAAAAAAAAAAGAAGAAGAAGAGAGCAGGAAGGGAAAAATGAAGGGGAGTTAATCAGAGGGGGAGATGAACTGTGAGAGACTGTGGACTCTGAGAAACAAACTGAGGGTTCTAGAGGGGAGAGGGTGGGGAGATGGGTTAGCCTGGTGATGGGTATTAAAGAGGGCAAAAAAAAAAAGAGAAGAATCAATGAATATTGAATGTAACTTTTTTTTTTTTCCTGTATCTGTTGAGGACTTCCAATTTTTTTTCACCTTAAATCAGTTAACATGGAGAATATTACTAGTGTATTATCTAGTGTTAAACTATCCTTTCATTTTTGTTATTAGCCCAGCTTTATAGTGGTAAATTTTGTTATTATGATTTTACATATTATATTTATTTTCTAATATTATATTTAGGATTGCTATCTCTCTCTGTATAAGTGAGTTTGGCCTATGATTTCTCATTCTCATAATGTCCTTGCCTTGGTGTCATTGTAAGGGTTTGTTAGCCTCATGAAATAAGTTGAGAAGTGTTGTACCTACTTGTATTTTTCAAAATAGTGTATCATTTTATGGGTCTGATATAGCCTGCTTATATGGATTTTCTGTCTCTTGAGTGGTTAATAGAATTTACCTGTAAAACTGAAAAAAAACCCCAAAACATTGAGATACCACCTTACACCAATTAGAATGGCAAAAATTGACAAGGCAAGAAACAATAAACTTTGGAGAGGTTGTAGAGAAAGGGGAACCCTCTTACACTGTTGGTGGGAATGCAAGTTGGTACAGCCACTTTGGAAAACAGTGTGGAGGTTCCTCAAAAAATTAAAAATAGAGCTACCTATGACCCAGCAATTGCGCTACTGGGTATTTACCCCAAAGACACAGATGTAGTGAAAAGAAGGGTTATATGAACCCCAATGTTTATAGCAGCAATGTCCACAATAGCCAAACTGTGGAAAGAGCTGAGATGCCCTTCAATAGATGAATGGATAAAGAAGATGTGGACCATATAAACAATGGAATATTACTCAGCCATCAGAAAGGATGAATTCCCAACTTTCACATCAACATGGATGGGACTGGAGGAGACTATGCTAAGTGAAATAAGTCAAGCAGAGAAAGTTAATTATCATATTGTTTTACTTATTCGTGGAACATAAGGAATAGCATGGAGGACATTAGAAGGAAGGGAAAAATGAAGGGGGGGCGGAAATTGGAGGGGAAGACGAACCATGAGAGACTATGGACTCTGAGAAACAAACTGAGGGTTTTAGAGGGGAGGGAGATGGGGGATGGGTTAGCCCGGTGATGGGTATTAATGAGGGCACGTATTGCATGGAGCACTGGGTGTTATACGCAAACAATGAATCATGGAACACTGCGTCAAAAACTAATGATGTACTGTACAGTGACTAACATAGCATAAAAAAATAAAATTAGATTAAAAAAAAAAAGAATGTGCCAAAGGTAGATCCAACAGACATGGCAAACAATGACCTGTAGCCACTCACAGGGAACAGATCAAGAGAAGCACATCCTAGAATGGAAGATTTGGCCACATTTGCTCAGCAGGATTTCAGAATTATGAGCAGTAACTTCCCTGTGCTTCCCTTTCTTCCTCTTTCAGGAATGGGCATATTTATTGCAATCATCCTATCTCTGTTTGACCATTATTTTAGAAAATATTTGAGTAGTTGTGTGTGTGTGTTTGGTGGGGGCAGTGGGACACAAATAATTTGTCTTATGTTTGTAATCTTCAAATCAAGAGGAACACCATCTGGATCTTTGGCAGATCAGAGGATCTTGGACTAAGAGCCTGATCATGTGCCTGGATGAGATTTTTGGGGGTTCTGGGGTAAGAGTGAACATAGGAGAGAGATGTAATCATGAACAAAAGACAGACTACAGTATATCGATTACACTAATAGCTTTGATTCTTCACTCTTCCCTGTACCCATATGTTTGCAGTATGACCTTGTAACTTCACCCTTCAAGAAGTAGTCTATGACTATGTCCCTTGTTACTGAGTTCAGCCATGTGTCTTGCTTTGAGCAATGAGAATTTAGCAGTTGCAACTATGGAAAGAATTGCAAAAGTGTTAACATATTTCTGCTTTTTTCCTTTCCTGTCTTTGCCATGAGATGTCTGGGCTAGTCTTCTATAGAATGAGACACATGGGCAGAGCCAAGTTTCCCCACTTTTCCCGGCACAGGTATGTTAAAATACCTAATAGCCAACTAACCTCCAGACATTAAGATGAGCCCAGGTAAAATTTGCTGAAGTGCCTCACCATCTGCAGCTGATTCCTGAAAAATCAGTGAATCCAGCTGAACCCAGCCAATTTATGCATGAATGAACAAAATAAATGCATCTTTTTTTTTTTTTTAATGTAGGAGATTTGGAGTAGTTTGTTACATAGCATTATTGTGGCAGTAGGGAACAGATACAAAGATCTTACAAATTAAGTTGAAAGTACATACTGGGAAGGTTTGTGCGAAGTTAATTTTGGTGCTAAAATAGTCTCTAATTGAATGTCTGTTGACTGTCCTAATTTCCCTGGCTCTGACTTGAATAATGTCCTTTGCATATCCTCTTCTACAACTGCATCTACACTTTTTTTTTCTTTTTTAACCTCAAGAATTCTTTTATGGCTTTCTTAATCTCTTCAAGCACATGTGGTGCTCCTTCTGCCATGCTCTCCTCTGTTTAGTGCATATCATTGTGAGAGGCTGATAATGGATGGGAAAGATACATTCAGAATCTAATCCCAAGAACCTTTCTGTGTTACCTTATTTCAAAAAACAGTCTTTGCAGATGCAATTAAATTAAGGCTATTGAGATAATTAAGACTATTCAGATATTTTGCAATATCTGAATGGACCCTAAATTCCATCATAAATGTCATTACAAAAGAGACACAGAGAGAGATTACAGAATAGAAGACGAGGAGGCAATGTGAAGACAGAGGCAGAGATTCACATGATGCAACCATGAGCCAGGGAATGCTAAGATAGGCCAGCAGCTACTAGAAGCTGGAAGAAGCAAGAAATTGATTTTGGATCTCCCCCCAGACTCTGTGCCCGAGTAGCACAGCCTTGCCAATACCTTAATTTCGAACAGCCTTGCCAACACCTTGATTTCAAACATTCCAGAAATGTGAGAGATTAAATTTCTGTTTCTTTACATAATTAAGTTTGTGGTTATTTTTTAAACAGCCATGGAAACTAATATATTACTATTACAACAGGTATTTCATTGTAACTGTTTATTTGTACCCCTTTCTCATAATACCAAGAATTGAAGGCAAGGAGAGAATCCTTTCATTATTTTATCCTTAGAGTTTTGACAGACCCTCACTTAAAAAAGTAGCAAAAGATTAGATGAACACTGGGTGTTATATGCAACTGATTGATTCTTGAACACTACATCTAAATCAAATGATGTACTACATGCTGGATAATTGAATTTAAATTTAAAAAAAAGTAGCAAAGCGAAATCTGTTCAAGTAATGACCTATTTTTATTTTATTTTATTTTATTATTATTATTTTTAAAGATTTTATTTATTTGACAGAGAGAGATAGCGAGAGCAGGAACACAAGCAGGGGGAGTGGGAGAGGGAGAAGCAGGCTTCCCGCCGAGCAGGGAGCCTGATGTGGGACTCGATCCCGGGACCCCGGGATCATGACCTGAGCCGAAGGCAGACACTTAACGACTGAGCCACCCAGGTGCCCTGACCTATTTTTAATGTAACAATTGCTCTCACAGTTTTCCTTAAATATACTCTATTTTCTCCTTCTAAAATTTCTATTTTACCAAACAATGAGTACATACAGCTGTGTCAGAGAATAAGAAATTAGAAAATAACTCATGATCCTGATATATATATTGCCTATTTAAAGTTTATCTGGATCCTGAAGAATTCCTCTCATTTTCACTTAAGTTATACTCTAATTTTAAAGTGTCATTGCAGGTTGAGTCAGTTCACAAAAATCACATGGATTAGCATTAATTTACATATCCATCCATATAGTTATTGATTTAGCAAATGTCCTCAAGGAATGACATAGAGTTATTGTCATCAAGGATGAAATAGTCTAGCATAGGAAACAAAAGGAAACAGCCCAAATATGTTACATCTATAACATAAATGTTATTGTAGTTATGACCACAAGATGCTATGGAGACAAAGAGGGACCTCATTTAGATCAGAAGTCAGAAAATAGGGTTCAAAGATATATTCCCAAATGATGTAAAACCCATTTTCACTTTTAAAGAATGAATGAGGTCTGGGGACAGATACTGGAGGATAAACCATGGAGAAGAGTATTCTAGGTAAAGCAACATATACAGAGCTTCACAGACTAGAGGAAGCATCGAATATTCTGTAGCCCATGAGGTATAAAAAGAATGAGATAAGTGAAGAATGAAAGGATTTTTGTACTTTGCTGGAGTTATCACACAAATATCTTTTCTGTGATTTTTGCAGATTTTTATTTTTCAGGAACCTGGACCATCTCTAGCACATATTTTGATTACATGGAAGAACTTTTTGGACCTTTGTTGTACCTTTGTCCCTAGAGAATATGATTCCAAATAATCATTATTTAAAGAGATAATTATGTCTCCCTCTTATCTCTTAGTGTGAAAATATACCCATAAACACTGATGTCACTGAAAATTTCATTGAGTTATAGATTTTGTCACTCATTAAGCAGTACATCCCCTGGCAACTGCCAGTAACTAGAAACTCTTTCACATGAATTTGTGGAAGAGATTAAATAATGTGATAGGTAAAGCAGATTCATTTTAAAAGCTAAATGATGGGATTTCTTGGAAAAAGTCATATGAAAATGAATTATTGTTTCTGGAAATCATAGTTCACATAATAAGAATCAAATGCAATGGGAAAGGACCACATAAATGTATAAATGTTAATAACTCAGTATTACTACTTGATTTTTCATCAAGAATTGGATAGAGTGCAGTACATTGAAAAAGTTGTTAAAATAAGAAATATAGTTTAACCTCACAGATGCCCACATATATGATTATAGAGATTATATTAAAGAATAGAACTAGAAGGAGAAAGAAGAAACATTGTGTTAATGTAGTTATTTTCCTATTGTGAATCACATTTAACAAATAAAATCAAACTAATTCACACCAGATTTATTTATGTATTTGTTTTATTTTATTATGTTAGTCACCATACATTACATCATTAGTTTTTGATGTAGTGTTCCATGATTCATTGTTTGCGTATAACACCCAATTCTCCATGCAGAACGTGCCCTCCTTAATACCCATCACCAGGCTAACCCCTCCCCCCACCTCCCGCCCCTCTAGTGATGGTGCCAAAAGCATTAGGTGCCAGGACCAGCTTTTTACCTTAGTGGGATAGATGACCAGACCTGCAGTAGGAGTATAAAGGATGGAAGACTTCCAAGTGTTGATCAGTAATTTTTCAAACGGTACCAGAAAACCATATGATTCGAAATGCAGTATTTTCCATTGGATTACATACTGCTCTTTTCTGGTTCCTCTTTTAGATTATATTTTCTGAGAGCCATGATATATATTAAGCTTTAAATCCTCACTTTTTAAAATAATGTCCCATGTATCCTGCAGCACAACAGGCAGAGAACTGGTGTCTCAGCCCTTTTATGCTGCTGTAACAGAAATTTATTGTTCACAGTTCTAGAGGCTGGGGAATCCAAGATCAAGGCATCAGTGTGGTCATGTTGTCTAGTGAGGGCCCTCTTCCTTGTTCATAGCTGGCACTGTCTTACTGCATCTTCACTTGGTACAAGGGTCTGGGGTTCTCTCTATAGTTGCCTTATAAGGTCACTGATCCCATTCAGGAGGAATTCACTTTCATGACCTAATTGACTCTCAAAGTCCCTAATACCACCATCTTTGGAGGTTACGACTCCATATATGAATTTTGCAGGACATAAACACTAAGACCATATAAGCTGGGAAGCACAAAATTAAAATAATGGTACAAAGGAGAAACTACTAATGGAAAAATTATTGGAAACTTTTCAAGTTTATAAAGGCTAGCTTTTTAAGAAACACATAGGATCAGAAGCCCTGATCTGGCCACAGACGTAAAGGTATTATAAACTTTTATATAAATAATTGCAAAGCTACCACATATTTTTGTAATATTTTATCAGTAAATCTTACAGAAAATTATAAGAATTCCAATGAAAAATGAAATATTCTGTACTGATGAATTGAAGTAGATTGGCCTCTAAAGACACATATCCTCAAATTAAAAAAAAAAAAAAAACAATGCTGGAGTGTTGTATTCTGAAGGTAAGGTACTTTAAAGAAAACTGGAGATACTGCACAATTCAGTTTATGCCTTTAGAGACATTCAAAGTCCTAGTAAATATTTTACTGACCATTTTATGTTTTTTAGTAAATGAAGTGCATAAAGCACCAGAGAAACCAGAAAAAAATTGTTATTCTATTTCAATTTTATAACCCCTCTCACATTAGTGGTATGAGTTTATCTGTAATATGTAATGGTACAGTACATCGATTCTAATAGGGTATATTACAATATTCAGAATTCTCAAAGCACAGAGTAATAAAAATCCCTTCCATTACACCTATAATTTGAAACTTCAAAATATAAACAGGATTATATACATAATAGAAATAAACCTTTTAAAATACTCATATCTGGAACAAGCAAGAAAACTTTTACATTGTCAGTGGTTTTGGAATGTATAAGTGAGTTTTAATATTAAAACTGAAGCACGTTGTTGATACAACAGCTGAATCAATATGACTACAAAATAATTCAGGTAAAATACTATCCTAGAGCACGAATGTAATTTCTTTGCATAAATCCAATAGCTAGCACAGAACTCAAACAATAGTAGATAATCATTTGTGAAATAGTTGTCTGTTTTATCATATTTCTTGAACACAGCATTAGATAGTTATAAATGTTAATATCTCAACATTAAGGTTCCTGACTACTGATATTATAATTTTCAATAAATGCCTTCTATACAGTGCTGTGAAATGATAGTATTGTTTCTAAAAGAAAATATAATAATGAAGATGTCAGGGAAGAATAGATGGAGAAGAAAGTATCCCATTATGCAGAAAGAAAAATAAATACAGGCGAAGAGAAAAAGAAATGTAATGCTCTTAGCACTGAAGTTCATAGACTTATAGGCAGGTTTTTTTGTTTGTTTGTTTATCGTTTGGCTCTAAAAATCTAATACAAAAGCAGCAAAGTTGAAGGGAAGTGATTTTCAACATTTTGTTTCAAAATTCATGCCAACCACATTTTCTGTTTCCTTTTTTATTGTTTTCTCCGTCAAACCTGATGGTCTGGTTTTAGATCTGTGAATAGTCATGACTTAACCATCAACTCTTGCCAAATAAATGAATCAGGGCTAGATAATTAATTCTAAAAAATAAACAGTACGTGAATGGTTTCATCTGCCAAATTCCCTGCCTACTTTCCAACAATGGCAAGTGTCAGCTTTGAGATACACTTCTCTCTTTAATGATTTCATTCATGTTAATATCAGGCAAAGTAGGCAAATTATATTAACTGTAGTTACTGGCTGTGGACCTTGTGCAATTATTTAACTAATCAGCTCCTCCATGCCTCAGTGCCATCCTCTCAAAAAGGGAAAAATACCTACTTCAGAGGGTTTTGTGAGAATTAAATGCAATAATGCATATAAAACACATTGCCCAGAGCTTTATATGTGATAAGCAGAGAATCAATGTCTTTTTTTAGTGGAAATATTAAATCATGTGATTATAAAGTAAGAGATTGACTTGATCTTTTCACAATTATCAACTATGTATAAAAGAATGTTTTGGAGAGTAGGCAGGCAGACTTGCAACACAGTGAAGGTCAAGTGTATGACCAATTTGGTTGTGAGTGACGGTAACTGGCTTGTAGTATGAGACGGGAGAACTATTTTGAAAACACACGAGAGAGGGAATGCTGTGTCTTTTGCACTATGTGATCGGATGCTCCTAGAAACACTGCCATGGATACTGCAATGTGAGCTTTGGAACAATACCATGGAGATTTCTTTTTAAACAATTTTCTTTCCGTGGCTCAGTATGGCTGGCAAAATGCCCCAGGATGGCTACAGAAGACACTGAAAGTGACTTAAACCAGAATTTCTGAGATTTCTCAACACTATGGCCCCTACAATTTAGGCAATGCAAAGACATGCAAGTGTTCTACCTTCCCTTCAACATAAAGCAATCTTGGGACATTGGCTTTACTTCTCCTAAGGCAGAAAGGCAGGGTACTTAATTTTTAATATATTTCTTTGTCCACTTTATGCAGGCTCTTCCCTAGCATATTTCACACTTTTGGTGTCTCCAAAGTGCTCTTCTAAATATGTCCTCAATGATGCCAGAAGGATTGTGTGTCATTCTTGCAACCAGAGAGCAGTAACTGGCTGAATGACTACAAGAATTTTCAGGACAGTTAGGATAATTGGTAAAATAGAATGAGAAACAGTTAGGAGACAAAAGACCTAGGTCCTGGGTCTGATTCTGATTGTAACATGATATGTACTCTTTTTTTCTGGATAGAAACATCAAGATCATTTATTTTTTTTTTACATTATTTATTTATTTTTTAAATTATGTTATGTTAATCACCATACATTACATCATTAGTTTTTGATGTAGTGTTCCATGATTCATTGTTTGTGTATAACACCCAGTGCTCCATGCAGTACGTGCCCTCTTTAATACCCATCACCAGGCTAACCCATCCCCCCAACCTCCTCACCTCTAGAACCCTCAGTTTGTTTCTCAGAGTCCATAGTCTCTCATGGTTCGTCTCCCTCTCCAATTTCCCCCCCTTCATTTTC
>NW_028051568.1:0-403 GCF_054177405.1 Leptonychotes weddellii
AAAGAAGTAAAACCTAACTAGTGAGTGGTAAACAGATATGGGACAAAAAGATTTGAATTCACACAAAGTAGGGAAAGCTGAACCTGACAGTCCTCAAATCTGTACCCAAGAATGGGCTAAGTGTCCTCAAGCAGTGCCTTTTTTCCAGTTAAACAAATGTTTTCAAAAGAAACATCCTCAATTTAGACTTTGGATTAAGTTCAAGTTCAATTTAAAGAAATTTCCAAATACATGAGGAAATAAGCCACCAAGAGTAAAAGTCAGCAAAACCAATCAACAGGTACACATCTCCAAGGATCTAAGATATTAGAATTTTACAGAACATGAAATACCTACTTTACGTGTTTAAAGTAATAAAATATAATTTTATTTTTTATTTTTTTAAAGATTTTATTTTTATTTA
>NW_028051569.1:0-403 GCF_054177405.1 Leptonychotes weddellii
CTCTCTCTCGCAAATAAATAAAATCTTAAAAAAAAAAAAAAAAAAAGAAAGATCAGCTATTAGAGTGGTTAAAACTCTAGGCCACCCAGGTACACATAAACACATGAATAAACACTACACTTGCACAGTATTCTCCCCAGAGCATACCGGGGAAAATGCCACACTCTTTTCCCCCAGACATAGGACAAAACAACATGGTGTAACTGGCAAGTCAGTCAACCTGGGCTTAAACCCTGTCTTTCCCACTTCCTCGTTGTGGGACTTCGAGCTAGTTCCTTAACCGCCCAGTACACCAAGTTCCTCATTTGTAAGATGAGAACCATCATCAGACCAGTCTCAGGCTTGTTATGATTACCAAGTTACTAAATCGGATGTGAAAGGCTTAGAACAGTGCCCCACACAG
>NW_028051570.1:0-403 GCF_054177405.1 Leptonychotes weddellii
CCCCTGCTCATGCTTTCTCTCTCTCAATAAAATCTTAAAAAAATATATCTAAAAAAAAAAAAGATTATACTCTATTGGCCTCATATGCTTGGACACTCATGGCCAGGCCTTTGATTCCCTGGTTAAAGGCTGGCTAGTCTTTCGGCTTTCGACATTGCTTCCTACCCGCCAAAGACTCCCCCATGCTTTCCTGCCTCGGGGCCGCCATGCCCCCTGCACGCCCTCCATCACGCAGGTGCTCCTCCCGCCACCCCCCTGCCCGGTCAGCTGGAAGGGGCCCAGCCCGATCCTCTGTGTGCCTCTGACTGGTGTCCTGATAGTCTGACTGACACCCACGGAGACAAGATGAAGCTCACAAGACACACGACAGCGTGGACGTTGAAGACGACTGTTAATGAGGTTA
>NW_028051571.1:0-403 GCF_054177405.1 Leptonychotes weddellii
TGGAACCAGCTCCATCATACCCCAGCCCCAGAGACCCCAGCATCCGCTGGATGATGCTCCCTCCCCAGCACCTCGGATCCCTCCTCCACACTCAGAGACGCCAGCTCCCCAAGACGCACCTTTAAGCTTCTGTGTTTTCATAATCTTCAATCCTTCCTTTTGGTGCCCTAACCTTAGAGGAGGTAGCTGCTCCCTACAGTCAATGCCTCTGCACCCTGGACCCTGAGGCACCTGAGAATCCCCATAGGAAAGCACTCATGTGCTCTGCATCGTAGAGGGAGAAGAAGGGGACGCTTCCAAAACAATCCAGGAGAAGGGGTGGACGCAGCAGACAGGCAGCCTAGAGAAGACCAGGAGCAAGGGCACAGAAAAGGGTTTTAAGAACTGTTCTGCCTGCCATTCC
>NW_028051572.1:0-403 GCF_054177405.1 Leptonychotes weddellii
AAGGTTCTTTTTATTTATGCTCATGAAGGATATTTATCTTAAATTTCTTATAATTGTCTGGTTTTAAAAACATGATTCTTGCCACTTAATGACCATTTCTGAAAGGACACTGGGCATTTTATTTTATTTTATTTTATTTTTTTATTTTTTATTTTTTTTTAAAGATTTTATTTATTATTTGACAGAGAGAATGAGAGAGCGAGCGCACATGAGAGGGGGGAGGGTCAGAGGGAGAAGCAGACTCCCCGCCGAGCAGGGAGCCCGATGCGGGACTCGATCCCGGGACTCCAGGATCATGACCTGAGCCGAAGGCAGTCGCTCAACCGACTGAGCCACTCAGGCGCCCGACACTGGGCATTTTAAAGATTACAATATTGAGTGTCTGAATTCTGTTGTCTAAAGA
>NW_028051573.1:0-403 GCF_054177405.1 Leptonychotes weddellii
TGTGATTCTATTTATATGAAATGTCCATGATAGGAAATCCAGATGGACAGAAAGTAGATCAGTTGTTGACAGGGACTGGGGAGAGGGAGCAATGAGAGTGACTATTAAGGAATAATGTGTGTGGTGGGTTTTTTCGGAGCGATGAAAATATTCTGGGAGCACCTGGGTGACTCAGTCAGTTGAGCATCCGACTCTTGATCTCAGCTTGGGTCTTGATCTCAGGGTCGTGAGTTCAAGCTTCGTGTTGGGCTCCATGCTGGGTGTGGAGCCTACATTAAAAAAAAAAATTCTGGAACTAGGTAGTGGGGATGGTTATGCAACTCTGTGAATATGCACAAAACTCCTGAATTGTATACTCTTTTTTTTTTTTTAAGATTTTATTTATTTACTTGAGAGAGAGAGA
>NW_028051574.1:0-403 GCF_054177405.1 Leptonychotes weddellii
TGGGTGGCTCAGTTGGTTAAGCGACTGCCTTCGGCTCAGGTCATGATCCTGGAGTCCCGGGATCGAGTCCCGCATCGGGCTCCCTGCTCGGCGGGGAGTCTGCTTCTCCCTCTGACCCTCCTCCCTCTCATGCTCTCTGTCTCTCACTCTCTCTCTCTCAAATAAATAAATAAAATCTTTAAAAAAAAAAAAAAAAAAAAAAAAGTTTCACGGTGCAACTTAGTTTATTTAATTAGAACGGGGACAGGACCCATGGGCAAAAAGAGCTTGTATGAAGCTGGTGGTTATATGCTTAGTGCTCAAGGGGGAGGGGATATGCAGGGAGTATTAAATCAAAGATGTCTTTGAATTTCTACTTGTAAAAATAATATTTCTCTGGTGCTTATCATTCAGTTTGATATTA
>NW_028051575.1:0-403 GCF_054177405.1 Leptonychotes weddellii
CCCCTGCTCATGCTTTCTCTCTCTCAATAAAATCTTAAAAAAATATATCTAAAAAAAAAAAAGATTATACTCTATTGGCCTCATATGCTTGGACACTCATGGCCAGGCCTTTGATTCCCTGGTTAAAGGCTGGCTAGTCTTTCGGCTTTCGACATTGCTTCCTACCCGCCAAAGACTCCCCCATGCTTTCCTGCCTCAGGGCCACCATGCCCCCTGCACGCCCTCCATCACGCAGGTGCTCCTCCCGCCACCCCCCTGCCCGGTCAGCTGGAAGGGGCCCAGCCCGATCCTCTGTGTGCCTCTGACTGGTGTCCTGATAGTCTGACTGACACCCACGGAGACAAGATGAAGCTCACAAGACACACGACAGCGTGGACGTTGAAGACGACTGTTAATGAGGTTA
>NW_028051576.1:0-403 GCF_054177405.1 Leptonychotes weddellii
TCAAACTGCTTTCCATAGTGACTGTACCAGGTTGCACGTGTGCCAGCAACGTCTACGGATTCTGTTGCATCACATGCTGCACAACAGGATGTCAGTCTTTTTAATTTTGGCTATTCTAGTAGATGTGTAGTGGAATCTCATGATAGGGTGACACTAAGTGTAATTATATGGTAAGGCAGTGTCCATCACATCTGTCCGTTGCAAATATTCTTTTGTTTCTCTGTCATTAATATGCAATTTTTAGGTGATACTTTGAGTCCTTGCATGTAGTTTCTTTCCTTCGATCATTTTGGTATCTATTGATGAAATTTTCCTGAATTAATTTTCATGATGGTGATTATGAAATAGTGACTTAAGAAAAATTTTATTATTTTTCTACATTAGCTGATAATCTTTGGAAGAA
>NW_028051577.1:0-403 GCF_054177405.1 Leptonychotes weddellii
ATGTTTGATCCCTGAATATATTCTCCCAATGGGAGGACATTGCCTGCCTGGGCAGAATATAAGCTTTACAGACACTTTTGTCCAGATCCTAGCTTTGCAATGTCCCAGCAGTGTGACCCTGGGCAAGTTCATTAACCCTGCTGTGCCTCAATTCCTTATCAGCAAAATGGAGGAAGGAGGGCTTTTCTTTTTTTTTTTTTAAGATTATTTATTTGAGAGAGAGAATGAGAGAGAGAGAGAGCATGAGAGGGGGAGGGTCAGAGGGAGAAGCAGACTCCCCGCCGAGCAGGGAGCCCGATGCGGGACTCGATCCCGGGACTCCAGGATCATGACCTGAGCCGAAGGCAGTCGCCCAACCAACTGAGCCACCCAGGCGCCCAGAAGGAGGGCTTTTCTGATGATT
>NW_028051578.1:0-16951 GCF_054177405.1 Leptonychotes weddellii
GGGGAGGGGGGAGGGGGGATTGGTTAGCCCATTGATGGGTATTAAGGAGGGCACGTACTACATGGAGCACACTGGGTGTTATACGAAAACAATGGATCGTGGATCACCACATCAAAAACTAATGATGTACTGTATGGTGACTAACATAACATAATAAAATTAAAAAAAAAAAAAGAACAAAACTTCTAGAGCCCTATTTCTTCCGCTCCCTTGTGTAACCTTAGTATAGTTACTGCTTACCTCATTCATTGCAGAAATCAGGGACAATAGCCCAAACTGCTTGTGTCAGCAGATTATGAGTAGATGGGCAATGCAAAAGTCTTACTGGTGTAAGTTGATGAGCATCAGGATGGACTAACCGGTTGTCCTCTGACATTCATTCCTCCACTTACCCCTCTCCAAATTCTTAGATCTGACGGTCTGCAACTCAAGGTGACTGACCAGACGAGTTGCCTCATAAGGTGCCAAGATATAGGAATAATAGTAGTTCTGTGGTATCTGGGACTCTTCACTAGGACTAGACTAGGGCCTGGCCTTTGGCCCTTTTTTGATATACAGTTATTAGATGTAGTAGCTGATACCCCCAGGAAACAGGAGTAAGTATATCTAGATTTCTGAGAAGGATGAATGACTACTATAGAAAAGGACAACAAATTGAAAATATATGCCATTCAATGCAGAATTATTGGAACGGATGGGCTAATAATTTAAAATATACAAGGTAAATATATTTAAATATTTAAGGTAATAAATTAGTAATATGAAATATAATAAGATAATTTTAAAGGATCAGATGAAAAATATTAGCCATAAAATATATATTGATCTACATATTTACCATTTCTGACACTCTTCATTTCTTTGTGCAGACCTCAGTTTCCATTTCATAACATTTTACTTCAGCCTAAAAATATTCTCTTATCATTTCTTTTCAAATATATTTTTATTTTAGAATAGATTCAGATTTATGAAAAGTTGCAAAGATAGTATGGAGAGTATACATATACCCTGCATTCTGTTTCCCCTACTGTTAACATCTTACATTAGTATGGTACAATTGTCACAACTAATGAACTAATATTGATACATTGTTGTTAACTAAAGTCCATACCTTTTTTATTTCCTTAGTTTTTAATCTAATGTCTTTTTTCATTCCCAGAAACACATTTAAGATACCATATTACATTTACCTATCCTGTTTCTTTAGGTCCCTCTTGGCTGTGATGGTTTCTCAGACTGTTTTTGATGACTTTGACAGTTTTGAGGAACACTGGTCAGGTATTTTGTAGATTGTCCCCCATTTGGGTTTGTATGATGTTTTTCTCATGATTAGACTAGGTTATGTATTTTTGGGAGGAAGTTACAAAGTGTCCTTCTTGTCACATCATATCATGGGTACATGCTATCAGCATGATTTATCACTGATGATATTAACCTTTATCATCTGTCTGAGGTAGTGTTTGTCAGGTTTCTCCACTATAAAGCTACTCTTTCTCCTCTTTTTCCTTACTGTTCTCTTTGGAAGGGAGTTATTTTGTGCAGCCCACATTTGAGGAGTGGGGAATTATGCTTCACTTCCTTGATGGGAGGCTATCTACATAAATTATTTGGAATTCTTTTATATGGGAGGTTTATTATGAGTATATTATCCTCCATTTATTTATTTACTAAATCTTTTATTTATACCAATATGGACTTATGGATATTTATTTTATACTTTAGGTATAATCTAATACTACTTTTCTTTTTCACATCACTCCAACTTTGGCCCCTGGGAACTCTGTCAATTGATTGCTGTGTCTCTTTGACATGACCCCATCATTTTTTTTTAACACTTCCTTACTTTCTGGTATTACAAGATGCTCCAGGCTCATTCTGTCTAATTCCATTTTCAGTCTTAGAGTCTGCCATTTCTCTAAGGAGCCCTGGTTCCTTTTATTGCAGAATGATATTAGAAACTAAGATCTGGGTACTGGATGTAGTGCTTCTTTTTGTGCAGGTTTGCTGATGACAAATTCTCTCAGCTTTTGTTTGCCTGATAAAGTATTTATTTGGTCTTTATTTTTGGAGTTTTCACACCTTGGATATAGAATTCTTTTCCAGCTTATATTCTTTCTAACAAGAAGTACTCATTCTTATCTTTATTCCTGTATATATAAGGTATTTTTCTTCCTCTGGCTGCATTTAGGAACTTTTTTTCTGTATCAATTTCAGCATCTTGATTATGATGTGCCTATACATAATTTTCTTTGTGCTTATACTGCTTGGGTTTGTGGAATTTTTTGGATCTGTGAATTCACAGTTATTATCAAATAGGAAAACTTTCAGCCATTCTTTCTTCAAATATTTTCTCTGAACCTCCATTCTGGGACTCCAATTACTTATAGGTTAGACTACTTGATATTGACCCACATGTCACTAAGGCTCTGTTCATCTTTTTTCAACTTTTCATCCTCTTCTTGTGCTTCAATTTGGATAGTTTCCACTGCTGCATCTAAAAATGTACTCATTTTCTACAGCGTCTAATTTGCTATCAATCCTACTCAATGAAATTTCCATTTCAGATATTATATTTTCACCTCTAATACTTTCCTTTGGTTCTTTCCTATAGTTTTCATTTCTTTCCTCATTATGGCAATATTTTCCTTTAACCTATGACCTTTCCTTTAACCTTTAACCTTAATATTTTAATAGGTATTCTAAATTTTTTGTCTGCTAATTCCATCCTCTCTGTCATTTCTGTGTCTTTTTATGTGTCTGATATTTCTCCTGGTTATGGGTCGTATTTTCCTGCTTCTTCACATGTATAGTAGTTGTTTATTGGATGCTGGATATTGTGAATGTTTTGTTGTTGAGTGCCTGGATTTTATTGTTCTATCTTAAAGAATGTTGAGTCTTGTTTTGGGAGACAGTTAAATCACTTCCAGATCAGCTTTAAACTTTCAAGGCTTGTTTATAAGTTTTGTTATGGCAGGCCTAGGATAGCCTTTACTGTAGGGCTAGGTTAGCTATACTACTAATGTGTGATCATCCTGGGGTCTCTACTTAAGTGCCTGGGTACTCTACAACATTTCTCTGCTCTGGCTGGCTGGAAAGCAAACATTTCCTAGTCCTGTATGAGCTCTGGGAATTGTTCACCTTCCAGCTCTCCAGCAGTTGTTCTTTGCCCATCCTCACTGGAATTTCATGCTATGCATGCACAACTCAGTATGTATCAAAGACTAAAGGGAATTCCTATGCCAATTTCTGTAGTTCTTTCTTTGTATAGCTCTCTCCTCTCTAGTACTCTGCTCCACTAATTATAGCTGCCTCAGTCTCCCTGAATTCTGATCTCTGACTTCAAATCAGCAAGATCACTGTGTTTTGCTTGGACTTTCCATCCATATGCTGTTGTCCAGAAATTGCTTCTAGGCAGCAAGCTGAGACAATCATAGAGACTACCTCATTTGTTTCTCTTTCAAAAATCACAGTCTTGCACTGCCTGTTGTCTATTGTCTGAAAACAGTTGTCTCCTATATTTTGCTTAGTTTTCTAGTCATTTATGGTAGGAGGGCAAGTCCAGTGACAGTTACTCCATCATGAATATGAGTGGAAATTCTATTCATAAAAGTATAATAATTGAAATAAAAAATATGACTGATGGAATCAATCCCAGGATAAATTTAGCTAAAGAAAAAATTGGTGAGTTAAAGATAAAATTGAAGAACTTTCCCAGAAGGTAGTAGGAAAAGATAAAGAGATAGAAAATATAAAAGAAAATCTATAGGATATGGAAGATGAAAGTAAAATTCCAACATCAAATAAAAGGAGTCCAAGAAATAGACAAAATCAAAAGTAGGAAGAAGTAGATACTTTAAGAAATAATGGAGATAAATTTTCCGGAATTGAAAAATAATGAAAGACTTAATGTAGTAAAGAGTCATAGAGTGTCAAATAGGAGAGAAAAGGAAAACCTATACTAGATACTCTATAGTGAACATTAAGAGCATCAAAGAGAAAATTCTGAGTGTCCTGAAAGAACAAAGAGTGCACCTACAAAGGATCAAGAATCAGGTAGATCTCAGACTTTTCAATAGCAGCATTAGTTGTAAGAAGAAAATGAAGTATCATTGGGGAGATTAATAGGTGAGCTTCACAGAGAAAAAGCCTGGGAGGGAGGGGAAACCAGAGGAAGAAGTGAATTAATTGGTAACTGATTAAAAGCCTCCACAGCTATAGTTTAATGGTACAAAAGTTCTGTGCATATCTTCCAGGACAGAAAATTAGGCATGATTTCCCCCCACTGGATGATCTTTCTCCTCTGGCATTAAAAGAATAATTTCATCTTGCATTTGTATTACATTTTATACATTTAAAATTATAGTAATACTTACTACCACATTTGGACATTTTTGGAACAGAAAGCTCAAGTGTTACTGTGTTCAAGTAGCATTTTTTGTCTTATTGTATAGACCAGAATGCTGAAACCCATTAAAGTCATGCCATGGATTGCTCACAGAGCCAAACCTAAGCCCCTACAACTCTAACTCCCACATTTCTGCTGTTTCTTCAGCATAGTGAAAGAACATGAAAGCTCAGGTGATCTGGGTGGATTGTCAACTGATTTGTCAAATGGACCTTGCCTAGAAAGGCCTTTTGGCAAGGAGTAGGCATTCTCAAATGAAAGGTAATTGTGCCATTCATGAGAAGGCTGTATTTGGCTTATGTACCATGATTGTCCTCAGCTCTGAGATATGATCCAATAATGAAAAAACATCTCTTTTCCCACTTGGAGTTCTTTTTTTTTTTTTTTTTTTCCCCCTTGGAGTTCTTGTTAGTCATTTATGATGATAAGGTTTTATTGGGGTAATCATTGCAAATGTGGAACACATGAAGAGTGGTTCCAATTGCATTTTTAGAGCATAAATGTGTGATAATGAATTTCATGGCAACTCATACAAATCTCCTTGTCTTGAAAGCTACCAGCAGGAGAGACATTACTGTCTGTCTGTCAGAGAAATGACAGAGAGGAAGAAACCCTTCTTCTAATTTTTCCTTCTTAAATATAAAGTGTCTCTTTCCCATGGAGCTCATAAAGACCTTTCATGTTGTCAGCTATACATAAGCATTCTTTTTACCAACTACCCTAAGGTTCTAAAAGTACCAGTGAAGGAACAAAAAGACCATAAAAATTCTCAGAAGCTGACTGAACACTACAATCTCAACACCTCCTAATTAGGAGGGGAATGGAATCATGAATGCAGCAGTGTGTCAGCCCTATAGCTAGTCTCCTCTTTGGTAGGGTGATGAGCTTCAGAGAGCCTGTTCCATCAATGTAGAATGTGGTCTCCTGCTTTGTAACTAAAGATGTACTCTGTGAGAATCTGGAAACCCCTGTCTCCACTAGACACACACACACATACACATACACATAACACACACACATACATATACACATACACACACTCCCTCCCTAGCAGAACCTTCATGCTATAAAAGCACAGCCCTTGCATAGACCATTGAAAATTAAAACAGAAATAAGGACGGATGGGGTCTGAACTGTATGTTAGGAAATTTCAGAGTCCTATGTATCAAAATTGTAAACAAAACAAATACAAAACCTGATCTAATATTGAAGTCTAAAATGGGAGTTCCAGAGTGCCCTTCCAAAGATTAGGAGCCACTCAACTTGCCCCTAGAAGAAGGGCCCCCAGAAGAACCTTACTCAGAAAAATGTCCCCACATAACTCCACCCAATCTCATTCAGAGAATAAATGCTCCAGAGTATCCCAGAAGATGCCAAGGAAGATGGTGGCAATTGACTGTGAGATGGTGGGCACAGGACCCAAGGGGCATGTCCGTTCCTTGGCTTGATGTAGCATTGTCAACTATCACAGAGATGTGCTTTATGATGAGTACATTCTCCCCTCCTCCCATTGTAGACTACTGGACCAGATGGAGTGGCATCTGGAAGCAGTACATGATGAATGCTGCACCCTTCAAGATCGCTCAGAGCCAGATCTTAAAGATACTCGCAGGGAAGACAGTGAAGACAGTGGGGGCATGCCACCCACAACTTCAAAGCCCTTCAGTACTTCCATCCCAAGTCCCTCACCCACGATGCCTCCCATATCCCTCTCCTCCCCAGCCGGAAGGCCCACTGCTTGAAGAATGCCACCATGTCTCTGAAGCGTCTCACCAAGAAGCTTCTGAATCGGGACATGCAGACTGGGAAAAGTGGACATTCGTCTGTGGAAGATGCTCAGGCCACCATGGAGCTGTACAAGTTGGTTGAAGTGGAACGAGAACAGCACCTGGCCCACAATCCCCCCAAAAGACTAGCTGCAGTGGGGACACTGAGGCAGAGGGAGCATGGCAGCCAGGAGAAACAGGGCTGTGGACCAGTGGACAGCTCTACCAGCTTCACCTCTCTGCAAGCTTGAAGTGTGAGGGAGAAAGAGGCTCCACCCTAGACATAACATCCATTGAAATTTCACCTCAGGTGTTGTTTTCTGTGTCTCGTTAAGTATCCCGTGGAAGGAGAAAGCCTCTACATCAGACTCAGCCCTATGCTGTTTACCTTTTAAATGGTGCTAAACACAGATCCCAGGGTGTTTGCTCCAGTCAGGCCTTTTGACTTTCAAGGGGCAGAGCATACTGGGAAATGTAGTTTCTCAAGCTGCCTTATCACTAGGGTGGCCCCATGTCTCATTTTATGCCTTTTGTTCTCAAGTAATTAGCAACATCCTTTCACTTTCAAAAGTACCCTGGTTGGTTGATCACACTGTATCACAGACTCTGATTTTGGCTCAGAGACTCCACCTAGTCTGTTTTAGGATACCGCCTCTTCTTCCCCACCTTGACTTACAGAAGAACCATCCCTGGTAAGGTTCAGTTCTCCTTCAGGTTACAAGGCAGTAGAGGTAAGAGAGCATGAAATCAACTTTTCTGATTTAGGAAAACAGCCTCTTTCTTAAAGTAATAGAGGATTTATTTAATTTACATCCTACTTGGTAGGTTAAAAAAGAATTTAAAGTGTTTTCATGGTTTTTGGTCTTTTACTTTGCTAAACCAAACCTCTAAAAACTCAAATTATTCCCTTGATAAATTTTTATAATGGAAAGTAAAATAAAATAAAGCTCCAAATGTAAAAGGTAATTAAAGTGGGCCAAAGAAAATGAGCCATATGCGCAGGTAAGTCTGAAAATTTTTTAGGAATAGCTAATTTATATGTTAATATGCTTTGCAATTTTAAGATTTGAATTTTATTCTGCTTTACACTTGAAGCAGTGTTTTTTATTTCAATCAGGACCCTTTGGGTATATAATTTATTACTGGATTTAGAAGAAAATGTAAAACTCTTGCAGAGTCTGGCTAGCACCAGCTGAATTTTGTATCTTTCTTTTTAGACCCCAAAGTTGCTTACCTCGAGTTACAGGCTAGATTGCCTTTGGTAAAACAGTGTAGCTGGCAAAGTTAGTTTTTGGACTCCCTCCCCCAGCTTCCTTACTGTCTCCAACTTTCTCTTTGTGTTATCTGCCCTCCTCCTTCCCTCCCTTCTCCCCCCGCCCCACCTTCCCTTCACCTGTTCTCTTTCTTCCTTCTTATTAATATCTGCTCTGAGGAGTCACTCTAATATAATTATTTATGACTTAGTATGGATTTAAATCAACTTTCTTCCCTCTCATACAGAGCATCCCTCTAAGCTTATCTCCAATTATGAAATTAAAGACTTTGTCTCTCATTAAAGAGATTTCAGGCTTCATCCAGCTTGTGGGGAAGGTAGATTTTTGGCCACCAGACCTTAGGCATTTCAGAAATTGATGGATGATTGTACCACTCCAAATACTTAACAGAGGCTAGTACACCTAGTAGCAGTTCAATGAGAATTTGCTAATTGTATAAGTGGTTATCTACCCCTCCTACCAATAAGGCTTCAGCTGTTAGGCCTTTTCTTTGGTTTTTCAATGTGTCCAGATTGGTATTGTGGGGCTTGGGCACATTGTGGGTCCTGATATTACACTGGAGTTTGATAATGAAGAAGGTTACAATATTTGAGAAGATTGAATCTTGAAGGATAATTCAATGAGCAGTCACAGGACAGAATCAGAAAGTTAAACAGACATATATGAATCTTCCAGAATTGAAAACTGTCGAAATTGCTGGAAGATTAGATCATATTAGTCATTTGCTGTAAACCTGCTCCGGCTGTACCTTCAAAGAACAGTTTATTTGCTGACTGTCAGTCAACTGTGGCCTGATTAGAGGGAGCAGGATCTGAGGAGGTCAGAGTCTGGGCTCTGGAATCATTTTTGATGAGCTTTTCTTTTGCCTAAAACACAGCAGGAAAAGCATATGCAAGGTGGAGAAGAGATTTACATGTTTTTTCCTTATTGCTTGCACGAGGCTTATATTTCCATTTAAAATCTTTTCAAGGAAAACTCTTGGAAAAATTGACCCCTGAAGCAAGCATTATTTAGAGTTAGGGAAGTGGCTTTCTGGCAAGGTGTAGGTTTGAATGTGATTAGCAGACAAACCCTGTGCTGGGACTCTTGGCTTCTGCTGGCTGGCGTTCATCCATACACCACCCAGCCTTCTCTGTTTCTGCTACTGCTAGAAATGTCCCTGCTACCGTTCAGACATTCTCCAGTACATTCCCAAACCTTCCTTAATTGTCATCTCAGAGTGGCCCACCTTCTATGCATACAAATCAATCATTGTAATTTTCCCTAAGAAATTCTGTGAAGAGGAATTGGTGGTTGAGTTGGATGAGAATATTTCTGCTCTAATCACCAAACCTATCTTATTGATGTAAGGACAATTTCTACCAGCTTTGGGGGAAGAAATTAGAAGAAAAAAGGGGTACTTTGCTCTCCCCTTGACAGAGGTAATTGCCTTAACTGCTATGCAACTTTTCATTCTCGACCTCTTAAACTCCCATTCCTAAGAAACCCCTGAGTTGCTCTCTTTTTTGGCCTCATACTGTTTTTCAATAGGTTAAGGTTACAACTGTTAATAAGCTAGGGCTTTTGCTGCAGGGCTGTCAAACTGCCCTTTTCAAGTCTGTAAAATTTGCTTAGCAATTAAAAGAGATATGAAATCTCATATATTCATGTAAGTAGCTCTTCCTTTCATGTTTTTGCCTAGCTATAACTGGAGATGTTTTTAAACTACAAGCTTTTCATTAAGTAGAAAATATAATCATTGAGGGGAAGGGCAAGATGCTCCTAGTGACCTGTCTAAAGAATCCCCTTAACTAATGACAGCTTCTCTCAAATGAGAGCAAGAATTGAACTGATTCTGAACAATATGAGGGCAGGACAATAAAATCAGGAAAAAATTAAGAGTAACATCACCGCCCTAATAAGTAGTTTTCTGCTGTGAAAGCTTGCAAGCACTTATTTAAGGCTTATTCGGAAATATAAAAGCCATTGCATTCTAGGCTCAGTAAGGCAAAATGATAATGGTGAACAATCTTAAGGATCTTTCAGTAAGAAGAAGGCTTACTGGAATGTCTAAGAATTTGCAGCATCATTTGAAATAAGATTTCATTTAATATAGTTCAAAATCTCATTCCAGTGAGCTTCAAATAAGTATCCATGTGACCAATACAACTTTCTTTAACCAGGACCCTTAATTAACCAAAACCTTTTTCTAAATCGTATTTTTGCAGAAAGAGGTGTACATAAGATAATCATGTTCTAGTTTTTTAAAAAATAGCATTTCTAGTACACTGTGGGTTCACTATGGGTTAAATACAATCTCTTAAGTCTTTTACAGCTACATCACTAGTCTGGGCTGATGTCATTGATGGTTGGAAAGATGACTCCAAGACCCAGCAATATCTTCAATCTTCAAATATTAAATTTTGTTCACTAATGTAACTTACTCTACTCTACTCACTAAGGCAGGAAATTGGACTCATAGGATTTCCAGCCATAAATTTTGAAAAATAATAGGGTTTCAGGTTAACCCCCAGGTACCCAGACAAAAAACAGCCACAGTATTTTATTCTCAGACCCAGTGAAAAAAGGACTGGGCATGATGATGTGTTATTGTATTGAAAGTAGCCAAAAATGATTGCCCATGGTTTGGAAATGATTTTGTTTTATAATAAATTTGTGGTACTAGAAACTGATCTAGAGTGTTTGTTGTTCCTCACTATATGCAGCCACCCAGACCAGTGGGTGACCTTAACATGGTAAATGCTTTAAAATATTTTTTTGTCTAAATAGAATAATGAGCTGTATCCTATGTATTTTTAAGATATTAAACCTATTTTTGTTGCCAGTTGCTCCTGATAATCTGTTTCCTCTTTGTCTTGTACTCCTACTCATTGAATCAATTGAACTTGTTGCTTCAGGGGAAGACAAATATGACCTGGAACAAATGTATCATTGCTCATCTCTGAGTTTCAGACTGCAATTTTTTAGTGCATTGTGAGATAATAGTTTCAAAAGCCAGGCTTTGATGAGGGTAAGGATTCCCTTTACATACCAAGAGAAAAATGTGGTGGTATGAAAATAGTAGTTCACCATCAGCCATTGTGTAGAGAGGATGGGAGATACTAACATAAGGGAAGTTTCTGCCACTCAGGAAACCAAAACCATTTTGGTGCTTGGAGGAGGTTGAAGATATATTTGGGGAGGGATGTACTTACTCTTAAGATGCTGATCCCACACTCTGGGCCACAGAAGGGGCTGGGATTGCTTTTCCTGTTCATAAATCTTGGAGGGGATCACGTGGTGCCCTGTATCAACACAAAGTATCCATAGTTGAGTAGAAATGGCACGATGGCATGATAAACCAAAGAGGTCTGGAGATAGTGTACCTGAAGGGCTGTAAAACAGATCTTAAGTTCTCATGTGCCCTGGTAGGGGATAGAAGAGTAAAGAAAATATAGGCGGTTCAGAAGAGGCCTGGGGTTAGAAGTGGTTGCTGAGTGCAGGAATCTCACCATCAGGTAATGGCAAGGTTCATGGTCATTAGCAGTAGCTCCCAACATGATTCCTCAAAAGCCAAGTGGCCCTGAGACACTATGCTGTGGTCATTTATGCAAGATACACAAAGATCAGGTATGGTTAGAGGCAAACTTAGCAGAAGTCAGAAAGGAATCAGAGACCAACATGCAATACAGAGGTTCTTTCTCCAGTGCAATGGGGTTATATAAGCTTTCCTCTGCACCCCAACGCCATCTTGAGGAAGAAGAGAAGATATTTTGAGAAAATAGAGGCAGCCCTAATAGGAAGTTTGAACTTTAAATTGATTGAATATTAACCTGACAGATACTTGGAGAATTAGGGCTCCAAAACAAAGTGAAGTCAGATATAGAACATTAGGTTGATTTTTTTTTGTAACTGAGTCATTGTGTAAATTTGTACTTCTTTTAACAAATGCATTCTCTAATTCTTTATTGACTAAGGCAAGACTCATCTGTCTTTTCAACTCAGCACTAAGTCTTACTTTTTATTTATTTTCTAAGTCTTCCTTCATATTTATTTTTTCCAGCTCTATTGAGGTATACCTGGCAAATAAAATATATATACATTTAAGGTATACTGTGTAATGATTTGATATATGTATACATTGTGAAATGATTACCACAAGCTACCTAACACATCCATCACCTCACATGATTACTTTTGTGTGTGAAAACACTTAAGATCTATTTCTTAGCAAATTTCAGGTATACAATACAATATTATTAACCATGCTGTGTATATACAGTCACCATGCTATATATTAGATCTCCAGAACTTATTAATCTTATAACTGAAATTTTTACCCTTTGACCAAGATCCTTTACCCTGCTCCCCCTAGTCCTTGGCAACCACCATTCTTCTGTGTACTTCTTTGAGTTCAAAAGTCTTCTTTTTTATATAGTTACTCTGAGGAAAGTATGAAGGGAAATGAAATGACAAGAGAGAAGTTCTTTATTAAAATGCAGATTCCTCTGGAAGTAGTTACACCTTAAAATTGTATCAATTAATACTAAATTATTACTTAACAAAGTAATTGTCCATTTTTGTCCATTAACACCTCAGTAGAGGTTTGGGGGGATAATAAAGACTAGGCATTTTAGAGAAGGTGGTTAAGAAAGAATTAAGAAGTGGGGCACCTGGGTGGCTCAGTCGATTAAGCATCTGCCTTTGCTCAGGTCCTGATCCCAGGGTCCTGGGATTGAGCCTCATCTCAGGCTCTCTGCTCAGTGGGGAGTTTGTTTTTCCCTCTGCCCCTCCCCCTACTCATGCTCTCTCCTGCACTTTCTCTCTCAAATAAATAAATAAAATCTTAAAAAAAAGAAGGAATTAAGAAGTAGGTGTAGTCTTCTTTATATATCTGAGGTTGCTTGGATAGTATTTATCACTTGGTTCTTAATACACAGGAGAGGACTTGTTATCAAGGCAATACTATGAGGTAGCTAAGAGCACAGGCTTTGGAGTGAGACAAGCCTGGGTTCAAATACTAGCTGTGTCATCTTGAACAAGTAACCTAACCTATTTTAGCTGCATTTTTTCTCATCTGTAAAATGGGGGAAATACTGTGTATGGCAAAATTTTGTTGTAAGGAATAAGTGCAATCTGAAAACTTCCAAAATAATATCTGAAATGCAATAGTTGCTCCACAAGTGTTTGTTCCCTATCCCTTGTCAAACTGTTTTGGATATCTTCCCTTTGCCTCTTTATTCTTTTCTATCCTACTCTGTGTTCTGGAAGACTGACCTGTATAGATTCCATCTCTGGATTTCCTTGTTCTCTAGCTTCCTGGTGGGTTAGATCAATGGAGAGCACTAGTAGGAGATCAGAGGGAGGAAAATGAAGTTCGAATATTTATTCCTTTAGCTTCCATCCTGCAGGATGCCATGGGCTGATTAGGTTCCTCAAGGAAGAGTCACAACTCCAGTCAGGAAGCCCTCTCTATGGAAATCTTTCTCTTTCCTTCTGTTGCTTTTTCAGGCCTGAGGTGATAACCCCCTTCTAGTCCCTCCCAATACTTTGTTATCTCTTTCTGTGGTTTACCACACCTTTGTAAATAGTCCCTTTATTAAACTCTCCTCAAATTATTTAGTTTGAGCATGCCTGCCTGTTCCTTGCTGAGACCCTGATTGGTACATTCTCTTACCATTTCTAAATATCTATGACAAATAGAAGGAAGACACATGCAGTCTGTCTATAAAGGCCTGAATTAACTGCCCCAGTCCTTCCTTTGAGATGCTGAGCTCCAATGAGGGGACAGTTTGGTCTAGTGAAAAAACACACAGCAAAGGGTCAGAAGACTTAGAGCTTTGCTTTGGTTCTGCCCTTAACTCTCTGAGCTTGGGCAAGTGATATGGCTCCTCTGTAGGTCTCAATTCTTCTGTAAAAGGAAGGGATTGAATCAGGTGACTTCTATAGTAACTTCTGGTGCTTACTCCACAGTGATTGAAGCTTTACCTGATAGAGTTGTAGCAGACATTCTTTTTTTAAAAGATTTTTTTATTTATTAGAGAGAGAGAACAAGCACAAGCAGGGGAAGGGGTGGAAAGAGAGGGAGAGGCAGGCTCCTCACTGAGGAGGGAGGCCAACAGGGGTCGATCCCAGGACCCTGGAAAGGAGACTGATGCATCTCCCAATCTTCCTTAAGAAAGAAAAGAAGAAAAACAAAATTAAAAAAAAAGGAGAAGAAGAAGGAGGGGGGATGAGGGGAGAAAGGAGAAAGAACAAACTTTTACAAATGATAAGTGAAGCTTTTAAGCTTTCTAATCAATCTCCCTGCCCTCAGATTGGCAGATTAGGACTCTTGACTTCTGAATGATTTATTATGACTTGAAGTCCATACTTTCAGCACTTCAGCTTGATTTCTTCACAATAGGAGGCAATGGAAGGAGACAGATGATAGGCAGGAAACAAGACCAGTCACTGCAGAAATGGGAAATTAAATGGTGATTCTTCTATGTGGCCTTGGCAGACGTCAGAATTTTTTGTTGTTGCTATAGTTGTTTGGTTTGGACAGTTTGTGAGAGTAGGGAGAGGAGAGAGGGAGGGGAATATTTACACACACTTAGACAAAAAGAACAATCAGGGCATATGGAGAGGGATATAATAGCAAGGAGTGGTTTGGGAGAAAGCAGTGAGACTGTGCATTGAGATCTATCATGTTCTAGCCCACTGTGTTGTGGGCTTTATATATGTTATAACACTTAATCACCACAACAGCTATGTGAGGTAGAGATTATTTTAAAGAAGAAACAGGCTCAGAGAGGCTAAGAAACTTGCCCAAGTTCACCCAGGTTTATCAGTAAAGGGAAAAACCAACAACATTTGAATGTAGGTTTAGCTGGTTTCAAAGTCTATACTTTTCAGAGACTGCTAAAAAATAAGGTCATGAATTACATCTCGTGATTTCAGGGCATACAGATTGTTTAAAACAATTCATTCATGCACTCATTCAAGAAATATTTATTGTGTATCTACTATGTTCCAAGCAATATTCCATATACTGGGATACAGTGGTGAACAAGTCAGATGAAATCCCTACTCTTACCTCCTAGGAACCTACCTCTTAGTGAGGGAGACAGATAATTAACAAGTATACAAGTAGCAAAATATAATTTTCTGGTAGCCATAAGTGTTTTAAAGAAAATTAAATAGGGAGAAATTGATTGGGAGGTGGTCATAGGTGGTTTCTCTGAGAAAGTGACATTGAAGTTGACTCTAGAATGACTCGGAAACTGGCCTGCCAAGGCCAGGAAAAAAGGAAATTTCAGACAGAGGTACAGCAAGGAATAGAAGTGGAGCCAGTTTAACTGGAGAGGGAGAGAAAGAAAGAAGGTGATATAGATAACTGTATATCATAATGAAGGATTTGGCTTTTATTCTAAGAATGATGGTGAGCCACTAGGATCCTCAGCTACTTTCTCCACCCAGGTCTTAATGGAAGGATTTCCTGAGAATAAACTTGATGATTTAGGATTCCTAATATAAATCTTAGCTACCTCTCAGAATTAATCAATATCTTTCAAGACAAAAACACTTATTAAATGACAATTTGTATATGGCATAAGATTCCAGTTCAGTGGTTGCCACCCCGTGTGTGTGTGTGTGTGTGTGTGTGTGTGTGTGTGTAGAGTGTGGAGGTAAGTGTGGTATGTATGACTACAAGATCTGGAAGGTCAAGGAGGTGACCTCAGCAGTCTTCAGCCCATCTCCTCTCCAGCTTAAGGTACCATAACCACTTTTTCTTACTACTTGTGGCTATTTCTTGGTCTACCTGCCTGAGTCCCTCCTGAATGAAATTCAGCTTCCAATGAAAATGAAGGGAAGATGTTTGCATGGCTTTGAATCTTGCATTGGCAATTCCAGTGAATGCACAGAATGTATTTACATGATGCTGGAAGCATTTACATGGTGCTCGAATTACATAGCTTGTGGAGAGGAAATTGTTCATTCAAACGAAGATTGAGAGGGCTGATTTGATTTCTTAATTCAACCCAAGACTATGTGATGGTAGGATATGTAAATAATTTGCTCAGTGATGGAAGATTTCATCTTTCTATTAAAAAATATAAGGAAATAAGGGGAGGCAATGAGAGGGCTTCTGCTATGGTAGTTATTGATCTGGGTGCTGGTTACATGAATGTGTTCAATTTGTGAAAATTCAGTGAGCTGTACACTTACGATATGTGTTCTTTTATGTATATGTTATACTTCAATAAAATTCTATAAAATGTGAACTAAATGAAATGCAGCTCTGAAGGCAGTTTCAATGTAATAAATCCAGGATAATTAATAAGCACAGGAGTAGGAGTTTAGAGACTTAGGTTCAGTATAAGCTCTTCCACTAACTTACATGAATGAGTAATAATGATGCAGAGGTTTGAGATAGCACAATAAATGATATCTTTTCTTTTCTTCCTCCAGTTTTGAAGTGATAGAGACAAAGAAGTAAAGCAGGCAGAGATCAAAGAGCTTTATTTCTGATGGAAATGCTAGAGAAAGTGATTTAGATATGTTTACTAAGTGGGCTTCTTAATTCTGAACTTCAGAATTAGGCAGAGATATCCATCTAGAACCGAGAAATTCAAGAAAACTGTAGGTCTTGCCCAGAAAGGGGATTTTATGGCAGCAAATCAAACAGATCTCATTCCCTCTAAAAGCAGATAGATCTCTAACATGGCCTGTTCCTGCTCCCAAATTTACCAATTAGAATTCCCTCCTCCTGAGAAGGAAAAAATGAGAGGTTGACAATAGGTCAACAGTGTTATGCTAATTGATATTTCTCCACTTGGGAACATGAAGCCAAGAGAAAGGGTGTCTCCAGCCTTCCTTAACTAGCAACAAAAACAGCTTCAGCCATGAAGATGATAGCAACTGCCATTTATTGAGCACTTACTATGGTGAAGCACAGGGCAAAGTGTTTACCCATGTGTATTTTTACATATACTATCTAATTGCACTCTCACAATAATCTCAGGAAATAGGTATCATTATTACCTCCATTTTATATATGGAGTAACCTACCCAAATCACATAGCCAGGATTCGAACATAGACTCCAAAAGCCATACCCTTAGACATAGCATTAGCATAGTGAAAGGTAGAGACTAGCATTGGGCTGCCACATTTTATTTTTTTTAATTATGTTATGTTAATCACCATACATTACATCATTAGTTTTTGATGTAGTGTTCCATGATTCATCGTTTGCATATAACACCCAGTGCTCCATGCAGAACGTGCCCTCCTCAATACCCATCACCAGGCTAACCCATCCTCCCACCCCCCCTCCCCTCTAGAACCCTCAGTTTGTTTTTCAGAGTCCATAGTCTCTCATGGTTCGTCTCCCCCTCTGATTTCTCCCCTTTCATTCTTCCCCTCCTGCTATCTTCTTCTTTTTTTTTCTTTAACATATAATGTATTATTTGCTTCAGAGGTACAGATTTGTGATTCAACAGTCTTGCACAATTCACAGTGCTCACCATAGCACATACCCTC
>NW_028051579.1:0-14891 GCF_054177405.1 Leptonychotes weddellii
GAAGCCTGCTTCTCCCTCTCCCACTCCCCCTGCTTGTGTTCCCTCTCTCGCTGTGTCTCCCTCTGTCAAATAAATAAATAAAATCTTTAAAAAAAAATTTTTTTTTGGTGTGTCCTTTGTTATGGCTACATTTGACATGAGCTCAGTTTGCAAGCAAGAATGAACGGAAATAAGGAACCCAGAAATACAGAGACTTGCAGAGCTGGAAGAGACAACCTCTGGACCCCAACTGGAGATCAAACTGAGAAAGTCTTCGAAAAGCCAATTTCAACTTCTTGGCAAAGCATTCCTGAATTCAAATTCTGGCTCCTTCACTACCGTGAAGTTGGGCAAGATGCTGAGCTTTCCCTCAATTTCCTCCTAACCGTGCCCACTCGCTGCTCCCAAGATTAAATCAGTGAATACGTGAAGGTGCTCACAACGGTGCACGTGCTCAGGGCTCAGTTAAACTGAACGACTGCTGTGGCCGGCCCGTGCACCCTGACTTCTGTTGTGCTCGGCAGGGTGGAGCAGCGTCACACGTGCCCACCGCCCGGGCTCACACGGCATGTGTCCACAGCTCGAGCCCCCTCCCCGCTCCGCGCTCCTCGGCCGGCCCCAGGCCCCGGCAGCCCTTCCTCAGCTCTGGCTCCCGCGCCCCTCCCGCCGACTGCGTGTCACCCACGCCGCCCGGGACCCTGCAGACCCGGCCTCTCGGCGCTGCAACGACACCGAGATAGGGCCCGACCCCGGCCAGCTCCCGCGGACGCGCTCGGGGTCCCGGGCGCGGAGGAGCCCGCCCTGCACGCCGCAGCCCGCCTCCCGGCCTCCGTGATTCGCCCCCTGTGACGCGTCCCGTCACCTGACCGCGCGCAGCCAGTCGGCATCCCGCAGGGGCCGGCCCCAGGGTTGGCCGAGTGCAAAGCGCAGCCAATCCGGACGCGGCCCGGACCTCGCGGCCCCGCCCCCTCTGCCGAGCCTTCCGGAGGCGCACCCCGAGACGCGCGAGGTCCGTGGGTCAGGGCGGTGCTGGGTGCCGGCGGGTCGGGGCCGAGCCGCGGCGGGGCCGGGATGGAGGCGGCGGTGGCGACCAGCAGGGACGCGCGGGGGCGTGCGGCGAGTCACCCACGCGGCCGCGGAGAGAAGAGCCCGCCGGACAGGTGTGCTCCGTGAGGGGGAAGCGGCCGGCGCCCTCCTCCAGGAAGCCCTCGGGGCGCCGCGGGGCGAGGGGTGGGGCTGTCCCGCCCGGAGAGGTCGGAGGCGGGGGGTGGGTGGTGCGGGGAGGTCGGTGGGGGCCGGTGAGTGCCGGAGGTCTCCCCGGGGAAGGCGTCCCGCCCGGAGGGGTCGCCAGCTGGCGGTCACCGCAGGCCTGAGCGTCCCGCGCGGGGATGCGGTGCCGGTCGGCGGGGAGGCCTACGTCGGGGGTGCGAGCCGGGGGGAGCAGCGGGTGGGGGCGCGGCCTGGGCAGGGCTCCCGCGGAGGTGACGTCCGGGAGTCGGCGCACAAGTTCTGGGGAAGCGCGCCCGGGGAAGGGGGACAGCCTCTGCACAGGCCCGGGGGCTAGAACCGAGCGCGCGGACGTGGGCAGCAGGGGCTTGGCGGAGCTGAGGTCAGGGGGCAGAGCCACGGAGCTCAGGAAGGACTTCGGGATGCATTCTAGGGGCGGGTGGGTGCGGGACAGGAGAGGAAGCGGGGAAACGCTGGGGATCTTCTGTAAGATTGTGTGGCCGGAGTGCTGGCCGCGGTGGCGCGCAGAAGTGGGGGTACCGAGACAGAAGCCGCAGGACTGGCTGATGCATTGGTGTAGGCAAAGGAGGGACTGAGGCAGATGCCTCCCAGGCTCCTGGCCTGAGCAGCCGGGAAAGCCGGGAGGTAGGCAGGGAGGCCTTCCAGTGCACGCTGCTTCTTCAGCCTGCTGCAACTATGCATTTTGTTTGTTGCTGGGACTTTGCTTACTCTTTTTTGGTCATCCTCTCTGCCTGAATGTGAGGAATGTGTGTGTCTTTAAAATTTGGGTCCAGGCCTAAACCTGACCATTTCTTTCATTAGGCAGTCTACTTTGGTTGAGCCTGAGCAAAAGGATCTGGGAAAAAGCCCCCGAGGGAGACTTGAGTGGAGAGGAGAGTCACCATACCTTTTTATTGTATTTTGGTTATGAACATAATAGACTCTAGCTTTCCCATCCAATATTGACAGCATTTTAAGGAGGAAGCAAATAATGGAGTTATCTGTAAAATGTTAATCTGAAATTCAAGTCATAAATGTTTCAGTCTGCCAGCAGAATGAAAAGCTGCAGTCGCTGAGCAGACACAAGTAGTTTGAGGAAATGTGGGGTATTTATAGGAAGTGAAAGCTGGGGCGCCTGGGTGGCTCAGTCGTTAAGTGTCTGCCTTCAGCTCAGGTCATGATCCCAGGGTCCTGGGATCAAGCTCCGTATCGGGTTCCCTGCTCCGGCGGGGAGTCTGCTTCTCCCTCTCCCTCTGCCTGCCACTCCCCCTGCTTGTGCTCTCTCTGTCAAATAAATAAATAAAATCTTTAAAAAAAAAAAAAAAAAGGAAGTGAAAGCAAAATTCAGGGCACATGCAGATTTAAGTCACAGCAGGACCAGGAGTTTCCCAGTGCCGGGGTGGCCAATGGTGGCAGGTCAAACTTCCCAAAGCCTTAAACCTACCAGGTGACTTTGGACACCTATAGACAAGATGTTGCATTAAAAAACTCTGGTTTGGGGGCACCTGGGTGGCTCAGTCGGTTAAGGGTGTGCCTTCGGCTCAGGTCATGATCCCAGGGTCCTGGGATCGAGCTCCGTATCGGTCTCCCTGCTCAGCGGGAAGCCTGCTTCTCCCTCTCCCTCTGTCTGCCGCTCCCCAGCTTGTGCTCTCTCTCTATGTCAAATGAATAAAATAAAATCTTTTTTTTTCTTTTAAAGATTTTATTTATTTGACAGAGAGAGACACAGCGAGAGAAGGAACACAAGCAGGGGGAGTGGGAGAGGGAGAAGCAGCAGCCCGATGCGGGGCTCGATCCCAGGACCCTGGGACCATGACCCGAGCCAAAGGCAGACGCTTAACGACTGAGCCACCCAGGTGTCCATAAATAAAATCTTTTTAAAAAATAAAAATGAATAAAACACTCTGTGGCTTAAAAAAAACAACTGTGTTTTAACAGCCACTGTTGGTAATTGTATTTGAATTTTCATGTGGATCAGTTTAAACATTGTTACTGATTTTAAGATCAGGTAAATTAATAGTATTAGGCAGGATTACCTACTGTGTATATATATGAAAGTTTCTGATACTGGTAAAAAGATATACAGATAAATTTTATTTAGGAGGGATTTCAGGAGCTGTGCTTTTCTGTGACACTTTGTTCTCTCGTAAATGCAGTCCCTGCTGTGTGCCAGCCCTTGTCCTCAGTGTAAGTGACAGAGCAGCGAGGGGAACTGGCAAAGCCTGTGAGCTTCTGGAGCTGACGTATTTCTATTGAGGCCCACAGTGAACAGGGCCCAAGTCTAGTGAGTCACACACTGAGGAGGACCACGGAGAGACAGAGGAAGGAGGAAGGGGACTGGTGGCTGTAATTTTATTTAGAGCTGCAGGAAGCTTCACAAGAAGGTCAAGATGGAACAAAGACCTATGAAGGAAAGTGGGGTGGGGGTGTGGTCTTGCTAGGCACGGGAAACTGCAAGTGGGAGGGGAGAAGTAGGCCTGCCCAGGGTCCGGGAGCCAAGAGGACAGTGTCGGGAGGAGTGGGTGCCCAGATCACCTGAGCCTTCCGCCAGGCCAGAGACTACAGAGAAATAAAGAAAAACTACCCAAGAAGTTAGAAAGCCCTCAGGAAGGTGCGGCTCGCTGGGCGCTCACGCTCCCCCCTCCTTCCATCTGGAGGAGAGGAGCAGGTCTGTCCTTCAGAGCAGTAGGGTAGGCTTCGAGGCTCAGCGGGCCATTGATCCTACCACCGGGTGGAAAGAACTTTTGAAAATCTACATGGATGGTCTAGCGATTATAAAGGAAACTAGCAAATACTGGATTGTTGGAAATTATGCATACCTTTTCCATACTTCATGAAGATTTGGAGACGTCCGAGTGCAGAGTGCAGAGTGCGGAAGGCTGCGCGGTGGTTCTGCAGGGGACCACCCCGACCTTGACAGTATCTGCTTGTTGAGCCGACAGAGTGTATCTGTGCTTCCACACTCCATCTCCTTGTCCCTAATAGGCACATCTGTGTTTTCTTTCCAGCAGGAAAGTTTACATGGACTATAATGCAACCACCCCCCTTGAGCCAGAAGTCATCCAGGCCATGACCGAGGCCATGAGGGAAGCCTGGGGAAATCCCAGCAGTCCTTACCCAGCAGGTAATGCTAGAAGGCGCTCACAGATCCGGAGATATGGGGGGCAGAGGCAGTCTTAGAGAAATTGTACACCACATGTGATCACTTGCTTTTGAATAGATTTTCTGTTCACTGCAAACCTTAGGTGTAATTTTTGGCTGGTTGGTTTTCAGAAAAGTCCAGACTTGTCCATTGAGCCTGTTGATACCATAACCTTTCATTTTTAATACACTGTCCCGTCCCCCTTACCCAGATGAAAAAGATGTCTTGTTAAGAGCTATTTGTAGTAACAGTACCCATTAAAACCCTTTCATGTATCTGTTTCAGTGGATCCTTAAAAACTTTACAAAATAGATCTTTTAAATCATCAGGATTGCATATAACCCTGGCCTTTTTTTTAAAATGAAAATTATTTTAAAATTCTTTATTTTCATTATAATAAAAATATTCTTATTTCTCATTTATTCTTGTTTTAATGTAGATCGTTAAATTGGCGGTTTTGGAAAATGATTTGCTGCAAATCAGTAGTTTTATGTCACTGTCACAGTTACATTATGTTTTTCAGATGGCCAGCTAGTTGTACCTTTCTTATTTAATACTTACCAGAGATCATTAAGATAAACTGTCTTAACTGTGGATTATGAGGAGCTACAAGAGCTTTCAGACACTGTTGCCAAGCCCTAGAATTTAGTAATACTTATATCCAACTTTACAGGCTTTCATGGGTTTTCCTATCTGTTTGGTATGAGCTTCACAACTTGATAACTAAAAGCTTTTTCAAAATCAGGTACTAGTCATTCATTAACTTATTTGTTGGTTTATTTGGTACGTGTATTCTGGCTAATCTTCTGGACATTGCCTTGTATCTAATTTTTCCTCTAGCAAAACTGTGCTTTCTGATGCGTTAATCTTGAGAATACGGAGGACAATTAAATGCTAATAGAAAACGTTTCTTATGAAGAAGTTTAGGAATAACCCTGAAGGAGAAATTCCCCTTCTTGACCCGATGAAACCTGTCAGTGGCTTTCCAGTTGTCCTGACAGCCTTCATTTCTTAAGAACCATAACTGAAGTATGCATTGCCGTTCACTTGTTGATATTCAGGTAGAAGTGGAGGGTGGGGGGGAAGGAAAAGAAAAAAGGAAAAGAAAGAAAATCACCTTTATGATAGAATGGTTTAATTATTTTCACAATATTATGATTTAATAATGATAATAATTCCTTTGGGAGAATTTATTTTAGGGAAAAACGTTAAGGACATATGGGAAGAGTTTAGATACCCAAGATGTTTATCACAGCCTTGCTTGTAATAGTAAAAAGCTGGAAATAACCTCAGTGTCCATCAGTCAAGGACTGATCACATTGAGTATGCTGAAGCCCTAAGTGGAGTTCTGGGCCCTGTCAGAGCCATGGTGTGGACTAGATCAATGATCTAGCAGCATCTAGTTCATGTGGGGAAGGCATGTTATGAAACCTGATGTGCAGTATGGTTTCTTTGTTTCTTATACCCAACCCTGAAGAAAAACTGTGTATGAGCAAGTATGGAAAATATATCATTTTGCTGTGAGATACAGAAACCCCCACGTAACAGGAGCTTAAGCACAAGGACTGACGCAGCTTAAGGCTTCTGCCTCCAGTCTGTTGCAATATTCACATCATGTAGCCTCTGGAAGGCTTCACTATATACTTTCAAGAAAATGAGTATAAAAAGACAAATGATGTCTAGCGTTATTATGAAACTTGATTTGACTTCGTGGAGCCCTGAAAGTGCCTTGCCCCTGCCCCAAGGGCTTCCCAGATGACATTTTGAGAACAGCTGATTTAACCAGTATTGGTTGAGTACTTACTGCCTGCCAAGCACTGTTCTGGTGAGGGATAAGGCACAGGGCACAAAGTGTATTGGGTTTTCAGGGCATTACTTTGGCCACTGCCTAGAGAGTGGACCACAGTGGTGTCAGTGGAGTTGGGAGCCTTCTAGGGGAATATTTCAGCGGTGGCCTTGACTCCGCTGTGGCTGGGCAGTGCAGAGGTGAGGCAAGATTCCGGGTATTTTGGATGGCAGAGCTTTACAGGATTTGCTGATGGGTTGGATAATGGGGTATGAGAAAGGCAAGAGCCAAAGCTTTTGGCCCCAGACCCCTGCAAGGACTAAGGTGCCATTTATTTACTGAGATCGGAAAGGCTGAGAAGAACAAGTTTGGGGGAGAAATCATTGTTCAACTTGGAGTAAGTGTAGTTGCAGATGCCTGTTGGATACCCAGGTGGAACGGTAGAGTCTGCAGCACGGTGCTGGTTATTCAGTCTTGAGTTGCTGAGAGAGGGAGGATCGGAGGACCTGGCCAGGGTGTGGGACCATCCGCCATCTGGATTTGGAGCCCTGCCCAGCAAGGGACTCGGAGGAGGAGGGAGTGGACCAAAGGGAGAGCTGCTGGCAAGGGAGGAGGCGGGGACCTTGATTTGGCACAAGGGGATCTTGGTCAGAGTAGGTTTGGGAGGCCAGGGACCAGAGTACCTGATTGCCAGTGAGTTCAAGAGGGAATGGAGAGGGGTAGAGATGGGAAAGGAGAAACGGGCCTTTGCTGGGGGCAGGTAGAGGGGCTCTGGTGTGAGAACAGCCAAGTGAAGTAGGGTTGCTTTAATGGATTATGGAAGCCACACACGCCCCTTACCATTCCTCTTGCTTCCTGAAAGGCAGGAGTTCAGAGTCTTCTCTTATGTCAGTTACAGTTACCAACCACCCTTTACATTTAGTTACACTAACAACTTCAAACATTCCGGAAATTTAAGAGTAAGAAAATAGACACCCATGTGTCTCCTACCTAGATCCAACAGTGTTGCCATATTACCTTGATCTCTTTCTTTCTGAATTTACTGCTTTTTCATGAGCTCTGGAGAATGAGTTGCAAGAAGCGTGGTACTTCCCCATCATGGGGAAACACCTGTATGTGTGAAAGAGAAGGGACTTTCTCCCATCACAGTGCCATCAGCAAACCTGAGAACATGACAGGAAGGTCCTGCTCTGGATTCAGACCATATTCCAATTTCCTCAATTGAGGACATTACTTGTTAAAAAGATAACGACTGAATTAGTACCTTGGGGTGGGGGAGAGAACCATTGCTAGCACACATCTCACGGGTTGGTTTATTTTTTTAACTCCTTGTGCCAAAGTTTTATTTTGGAATGTAACATCTGCAGAAAAGGTGAAATAAGTCTAGTGAACACTTGCATTTAATTCCTTTACCTGGATTTATCAATTATTACTACTTTGCCCCATTTATTTGAATCATTTGAAAGTTGCAAACAGGAGGCTTCACTCCTAAATACCGAAGCAGTGTCTCCTAAGAACAAGAACACCGTCCCGAGCCAGAGATTGAACATTAATCCAATGACAGCATCTCATTACCATTCATGTTCTAATCTCCCTGAGTATGCACTTTTGTTTCAAGTGGCATTAGGTCCCTTTTGAAAATATAAATTGTAAGTACATGAAAAGAGCAACCACAAGGTCATTTCTGGCAATTCTCTGACCTGTCCACAGTGGACGGGATTCCGAGTGTTCCAGTAGCTTTTGTTCCCGGGACTCGTTGGTCTGCGCCCTCTGCATCCTTCCCCCTCCGACAGCTTTAGTGAGGTGTGATTCACATACACTGAACCGCAGAGTGAAAGTGTACAATTTGATGACTTTTTTTTCTTACAAGTAGGGCTGAGTAGTCAACAAACTTTGGAGACTCTTGATCTATAGACCAAGTAAGAATGGCCGTTGACATTGTCACAGTTCCCATCCTGGCTCCTTCCTTTCTCTGCCGCATACAGTTTGGTCCCTTCTTTTGTGCCAGCCAGTGAACTGGCTCACAGCTGGGGTGCGTGGCCCCCGTGTGACAGCAGGTCTGGCCCTGTGGCAGGGACCTCTCTCGTGTGCCTGGGGGACCTGCACTGAGATGCAGCATTGCACCATGTGTTGAGGAGTCATGAGCATTCTTTTTGCTTATTTTTGTTGTTTTGCAGCTTGATCTTAAGCAAATTATTTCATCCCTTCACCCTCCTGTCTTGATGAATGGGAAGCAAGGCAGATGGCCACAGCTTCCCCTCTCCTGTAGCATCCGGTAAGAGGAAGCCCACGTCTTTGGGGATTTTAGGGTTCCCGCGCGTCCCCCCGTATTTGTTTCCACCTCTTACTAAGTCTCAGTAGGGGTCACTGAGTTGCTCCTATCTTGCTGCTGCCCCTTCATCAGCTTATTCCTAGGTTGTGGCCTATTGTATTCACGTTAACGGGACATGGGTTGTCTTAGAATTGCCCACTTAGAGTTGTTCCTGCGTGTCTGGTTCTTTTTTTTTAAGATTTTATTTTTAATTCATCTCTACACCCAGTGTGGGGCTTGAACTCACCACCCCGAGATCAAGAGTCACACACTCCACTAACTGAGCCAACCAGCCCCATGTCTGGTTGTTCTTTTAAACATGTGTTTATTGGGCTTAGTGAAGTGACGTTAATGAGTTTCCATTTTGGTCTCTCAAGGTCGGAAGGCCAAGGACATTATTGACACAGCTCGGGAGAACGTCGCGAAGATGATATGTGGGAAACCTCAGGACATTATCTTCACTTCTGGGGGCACCGAGGTAAAGTTTCTAAACAGGCTCACAGTCTTTTAACTGTAAGTTATATGAAAAAATAGAACATGGTTCCCTCTTGGTATTATTTTTTTAAAAAAAGAGTAAATCTTGGTCTTGGTCTTGCTAATTTTGCAAATTAGCTTCATATAATTAGTACTTATCCTAAAAGTAAATTCCAGATGTCTGATAGGACATTTGTAACATAATGTGTAAATTAACTTGCATTATTTCAACAGAGAGTTTCCCCTACATTTTGCCCTGGAATTATCCCTTTAAGTCCCTACTAAATTGTTTGCCTTATTAAGATTTTGAGGTTTGACCCATTCCAGATGTACTTTTAGATTGATAGAAATGCTCAAAGACAGTGGGATGGTGTCAAGGCTTCTGCTCAAATAGTAATACTGTCCCCGTTTCTGGGAAGGAAGGCGTGACTGTCACCCACAGGTGATGTGACTGTCCATGTGGAAAACCCAAGAGAGTCTGCAGCTAGATTATTAGAGTTAATAAGAAAAGTTAGTAGTTATTAGATACAAAAATCAATCGTGTTTTTATGTACCAGTGACAAGCAGGTATGTTGTCAAAAATCGATCTCTATGCTCTGGAACCAAAATGTAACACGAAGACAGAGTTTGGGGATAAAGAGGAACGACAGTTTATTACTTTGCCAGGCAAGGGAGGCCGCAGCAGGCTGATGCCTTCAGAACTGCAGACCCGCCCAGGGTAAAAGGCTCAGGGCTTTCATAGGAAAATACAGGATCCGGCAGTGTCGATAGGAATCTGGTGCATCCTGCCAGCTGCGTTCATCATGTCTCCATAGTGGTCTCATGACCAGCGTCGGTGCCGGCCATCCGAGTCTCATTACTAAGTATCGATACCAAGTTCCTGCAACAAAGGATTCTACAGAAAAGCAAGTGAAGGGGAGGGGCTGGCTTCAAGAATGAGGAGGAGAAAAATGTGGTCCGTTTCAAGTCAAACCTTGCTGGAGCATTAGTGTGTTCCTCTTAGTTTCCGTATAGAGGTTTGTATAGCGGTTTCAGGTTTTTACCAGAGCACGAAAAATATCAAATACTTAGGAAATAAAGCTAACAAAAAAGAATTTGTAAGACCTTTTTTATAGACCCCGCCCACCAAGAAAGTAATAGAAATATTAGTGTATACCACCTTCTAAGAAGTTCTGAATAAACGGAGCAATTCACCAAGCTCCCAGATTGGAAGACCCAGTGTTCTAAATACATCAGTTCTTCCCAATTGATCTGTAGATTCAGTGCAACCTCAGTCAAAATCCTGACACTTTTTTGGTGGAATCTCACAAATTTATATGGAAATACCAAAGGCCAAGAATTGTCAAGACCTCTGGAAGATTAAGAACACAGTGAAATGACTTGCTCCACCAGATATCCAGCCTTCTGTAAAGCTTACTAATTAAGGCACGTGGTCTTCGGGCAGGGACAGACAGTAGACCAGAAATAGCGCCATGCATGTATGGACACTTGTCATATGACTGAGGTAGCCATGAATCCTGGTTTGCTCAGGACAGTCCCAGGATATACGTGTTGTCCTGACATAATTTAGTACCTTCTTATTCTTTTTTTTTAAGATTTTATTTATTTGACAGAGAGAGACACAGTGAGAGAGGGAACATAAGCAGGGGGAGTGGGAGAGGGAGAAGCAGGCTTCCCGCGGAGCAGGGAGCCCGACGTGGGACTCGATCCCAGGACCCCAGGATCATGACCTGAGCCGAAGGCAGACGCTTAATGACTGAGCCACCCAGGCGCCCCTCTTTTTTTTTTTTTTTTAAGATTTTACTTATTTCTTTGACAGAGAGAGACACAGCAAGAGAGGGAACACAAGTGGGGGAGAGGGAGAAGCAGGCCCCAGTGCCCTCTTATTCTTAAGTTTTTCTGGCTCAGATGCTAGATTATATGATCACCATATATGACTGAGGTAGCAGAGCAGAGCAGGAAGAAAGAATGGTCTCCAGTAAATGGTGCTGGGCCAACTGTATATTCACAAAGAAAAAGGAAATTGGATTTCTGCTTCACAACATAAAATAATAATCATAACTTTGGGCATAATAAATACCTAATTATGGAAAATAAAATTCAGAAAGCTTTCAGGTGATAAGTTTATATCTTTGTGATGATTAAGAGCAATGAATTTCTTCTATACGATACAGAAAGCATTAACCATAAAGGAGAAGGCTGATGAATGATACCACCACCACCACAAAACAGACTTTACTTCATCAAAGAGTCCTGTGAAGAAAACAAAAAGACAAGCTAGACAATGGGAGAGGACATTCACCACATATAACTGACAAAAGACTAGCATCTAGGATATAAAGGCAGGTAACCCAATGGAAATATGGGCAAGAAACTTGAGTATGTGCTTCACAAAGCAGGCGCCAGTTTCTACATGTGAAAATACTTGGCGTCGGGCGCCTGGGTGGCTCAGTCGTTAAGCGTCTGCCTTCGGCTCGGGTCATGGTCCCAGGGTCCTGGGATCGAGTCCTACATCGGGCTCCCTGCTCTGCAGGAAGCCTGCTTCTCCCTCTCCCACTCCCCCTGCTTCTGTTCCCTCTCTCGCTGTGTCTCTCTCTGTCAAATAAATAATAAAATCTTAAAAAAAAAAAAAAGAAGAAGAAAATACTTGGCGTCGTCATCAGAGTAAAAAACATTGAAACACGTCTGCACGCCCATCAGAATGATAAGAGTTAAGCATTGCAATGGTAGTAAGTGTGGACAAAGGATGCAGAGCAGTAAGCCCGAGCATAAGCTGGAATGCCAGTTTGGGAAAGGGGCAGTTATCTGGTGAAGTTGAAGCCGTGCATACACTGTCAGCCAGCAGTCCCACTCCCAGGGCGTAGCATAGACAAGTGAGGCGCGTGCGCACCAGGGCGCAGGTACAGACTGTTCACGACAGGGAGAAACTGGGAGCAACCCAGGGGTCCCTCAAAATTAGCATGGACCAATGTTAATACATTGTGTTCAGTCCTACAGCGGAATGTCACACGGGACCTGCAGCAACGCGCGTGGATCTTGAGATGCCGAATGAATGAAGTCAGTCAAAGGGTCCATTGAGCCCGGTCTGGCTGAGTGAGGGGTCGGGGAGCTGCTGCCACGCCCCTGGGCCCCGCAACCACCACTGCGACCAGACTCTTGGTGGCCCACAAGGAGCTGCCTCAGCCCCAGCTGCCTGGTAGGGCCATCCTGGTCTCATCTGGTGCCAAGGACGTTCATGGTCTGCGAGCACATGGTGCATTTTCAGATGTGACCTGGTGGTTCCCACGGAGGCCCCTGTACTCCCGTTGGGGCCCAGGGCAGGGCAGCCATTTCCAGGGTTCAGCAGCGACTGACAGACACATGCAGCACGTGGGAGGGGCTTGGGCATCTCCATCCTGTTCACAGTCATTGGGTCATCTTTTACACTACCATCCACGGTGGCCTTAAATGGGATTGTAGGGACTCTGCAGCCACGTGGAGCCCTGAAGGAACCTCTCCTCTGGATAGAATGGCTGTGTGGCAGCATTTTCTACAAGGGTGTGACCTGGGACCTCTAAGGAAGCATCCACGGGTTGGAGACATCCATCTGAGTCATTCGTCCCCGACCACCTCCTCACTGTTGCCTGATCCGATGTGTCGCCCATCGGTGAGCCACAGAGGGGGCTGCCTTGGCGTGCCATCAGCTGGACACTGTCTTAAGTCCTCTGCACACAGGATGGCAGCACGTGGGCACCTCAGCACAGCGCAAGCACTGCCCCCCCCCATCGTGGGGTACCCCCAGATGCTCCAAGGGATTGGATCTTTACTGAGAAAAAGTTCGTTCAGTTCTACTCATATGAAGGTCAGAAGGAGACAAAATAAACAGTATTGTTTAGAGGTGCTTGCATAGGAAGTCAGAGTATCCAGAAGAGCAGGGAAATGATTACCATACAAATCAGGGTGGTAGTCAGCTCCGTGGGGGTGGGGAGGGCACAGTGATTGAGGGGGGCCCAGTGTGCTTCTGCGTGGGGCAGTGTCCACTGTCTTGATCAGGTAACAGTCACTCAGTATTCCCTGCCTTACTTCTCTGTTAAACTTACGTTTATATTTTATACACTTTTCTGTATATATGTTATAATTTAAAATAAGAGAAAAAAAAAATTTTTTTTTTTTTTTTAAGTCTTCTCCTACCCTGAACCCTTCAGTTATCCACTCTGGCTACAGGAAACCAATATTGTTAGCTTCCTGGTGTCTTCCAGAGAGTCTATGCATTAAAAGCAAATAACTATGTAGATTTATATATTCTTATCTCCTTCCCTGTTTACCCTTTCAAGGATATTTTTGCATATATGAGCAAATGTGTGTGTATTTCCCCTTTTTTATACAAATTGGGTAGAATACTGTATATAATGTCTGCTACCTTTTTTTATTATTATTTAGCAAGTATATTTGTATTTGAGATCTTTTGGTCTCTGCACATAAGGCGTTTCCTTGATGTTTATACCTTGGTGTCCATTGAGCAGCGTTGCATGGTTTATTTAACAAGTCCCTTTATTGGTAGACTCTGAAGGGCTTTCCGAGGTTGAGCTGTTACAAACAGTGCTACACCTAATAAACAACCTTTCTGTACATCATTTTGCTTCTATGCAAGTGTAGTGATTGGATCAAGTCCAAGACGCAGACGTGCTGGGTCAGAGGGCTTATTTGATAGATATGCCAAATGGCCCTTAATATGCCAGATTATACTCCCATCAGCAGTGGGTACCTGGACAAAATATTCTTTTTCGATAGATTTATAAAATTTAAAAATTCGTAACATTGCTTAATAAGACAGGCATAATTGACTGGAAATGAATTCTGACGTTTTTGAAAGGTTGAAACCCCAAATCTTTGTCGTTGGGCATTCAAATGTGCAGCTCAAAAGCTGAATGTCTTCAAGACCATTCTTTCCTTTTTAAACGTTAGTCACAAGGAAAATGAAGTCAGAAAGTGCTACTCTCGCTGTCCCCTTAGCCCAGGTGTCGTAAATGCTCTTTCTGCTCTCTGCAGTCAAACAACTTAGTAATTCATTCCGTGGTGAAACATTTCCACCAAACCCGCCCCTCCAAGGGGAGCCTGGCCGAGCTGTGCAGCCTGCTGGATAGGGCCACGCCCCACCTTATCACCTGCACCGTGGAACATGACTCCATCCGTCTGCCCCTGGAGCACCTGGTGGAAGAACGGGTGGCCGGTGAGTGACCAGCCTGGCGGATTCTGCAGGGCAGCTCCGCTTACGACCGCTAACTGATTCCAGGACCAGGTGAATCATTTACCCTCTGCTCGCAGCCTCCCTGGCCGTCCGCAGGTGCAAAGGTCACATAGCCTGTCCCCACACGGGAACCAGTGAATGCTGCCAGATTGTCCCTTAGGGAAAAGATGGGTCATCAACGTGGAGATCTAGTCTAGATCTATCAAGTAAACGATACTTTGGATTCTTGTATATAATATATACATGTTGAAATAGTATGCCTGTAAATGCTAAACCGAGCTTTTCACTTGGATTGCAATGATTAAATCTTGGCTTCCTCTTCCTCCGATAGGAGGAACAAGGGTCAAATAGACCTCAGTGTCAGGGGGTAAACACCAGAATGAATGTGCTCTTGCTGGACGACTTCATCTCAGCACAGGGGAGGGAGGCCTCGCCAGGCGGGCGGGCGGCTTGGGGGGCAGATGGCTGGCCAGGCAGGCTGGGGGTCGGGCGGGTGGGCTTGGCCAGCCGTGGCAGCGACTCTGACCTTTTGCTTTTCCCGTGCTATGAAGTCTCAAGACACGGGGCACAGACCACAAACTTCAGAAAACTAAGAGCCCTTTTCTCCCCCAAGACAGCCGAGGTGAATACTTTCCTTTAAGCAAAGTGACGTTCCTCTCTGCCCCTCTAATCTGTCTGGAAACCTGAAGGTGAATCGAGGGAAAGTATTTTTATCATAAAGATAAAGGACTGTAACATAGTGCTC